>NW_022631132.1:2149610-2358062 GCF_010015895.1 Lontra canadensis | reverse complement strand
TATATTTATATATTTATATTTATATTTATATATTTTATATATTTATTATATATATATATATATATATATATATATATTCCTGATAGTTTGGCAAAACATTTAATTAGAGCTGGTCATGAAAATTCACCGCAGCTGCGCAGTGCATTGGAGCCAGCAGGAGTTAGACTTAACATATTTAAAGGTACTTGCTTGCAAGCTGTTTGGTGATTAGGGACCAATCTGCAGAACGTGGCAAGTAAATAAATAAAACCACGGTGTGAAAAATGAACGTGTTGAAGTTAGGCTGCATATAATTGTGACAAAACCCCCCGCTGAGCCTCTGCGGTCCCCACAGGGAGTCAGGCAGCCTCCTTGGGGAGCGTCGGCCATCGTGGGCTGTTGGCTCTGGCTCTGCATGGAATGCCCAAGAAGGCTGTGTCTGGCTGCTGGCAAGCTGTGGGTTGAGAGCATGTGTTCATCCAAAACGGGTTGATGGCGTGACCAGATTTCTCCAGTGTTTCTGGGTTTGCCCCTGAATATAAACAAAACCTCTAAGTGCATTGGGTTGAGTTTTCCCAGCCTTTGATTGTGTGTGTTCGGTCGCAGGTCTTCCTAGCTGGTGTCCGACCCAGGAGTGAGTGTGGCCAGTGGTTTCACCATCTGTGTCTATGAAAATACTCGACAAAAGGTGGAACCTTTATGGTAGGCCTATAGATGGTAAGAACAAGCTGATGTCATTTAAAAAATTAAAACAAAAGCAAAAACTGCTTTGTGGGAAAAAAATCAATAAAGCTTTTATCTTTCTTTCTTTATTTTTTTTTTGGTCTTAATAAAACCTGACACGGGGTTGCTTGCCTCTTTCGCTTTTCAGCTGGCTGTTTGGATATCAAGTTAAACGTAAGCCTGCTTCCAAGAATCATGTACATGGGGCAGCCAGTGTCCCTTCAGTTTGCTCTTTAAAAAAAAAGAATTCCCTTTTACCCATTTTTCCCAACCCTCTGGCAACCATCAGTTTCTTTGTATTTATGGGTGTGTTTCTACCGTTTTATTTGTTTGTTTGTTTGTTTTTTCGATTCCACGTATAAGTGAAATCATATATTTGTCTTTCTCTGTCTGACTTAATTCACTTAGCATAATGCCCTCTAGTTCCAGCCACGTTGTCACAAATGGCAAGATCTCATTCTTTTTGATGGCTGGTATTCCTTTATAGACACATATAATATTCCATTATACATACATCTCACAACTCCTCCATCCATTCACCTGTTGACGGGCACTGAGTTTGCTGCCCTATCTTGGCTATGGTAAATAATGCTGTTATAAACATAGGGACACAGATACTTTTTGAGTTAACATTTTCTTTGGGTAAATACCCACTAGTGGAATTAACTTCAGTTTGCTCTTAGTTTTATTGAGCGCTTCATTGCCAACAAGAAGGCTCCTAGGCCAGTCCTGATAATGAACTTCATGGCCAGCAATGCCTCCATGCCCTTGAACTCCATAATCAGTATCATGCCTGTGGTTGCCTACAGAAAGATCAGAGGTCCCTCCGTTGCCCAGTTCAATAACCATTAAGAATAAGCAGATGTAAGGGGGATGCCGGAGAAGTATTTGCGGGTTAAGGCCCAAGGATGGCACCACCAAGCAATATTTATTCTGATTATAGATACTTCCTTGATCTGGGGGAAAAAGAAACCAAACAAACTCCAGATAAGAAGAGCAGTCTCACTGGAGACCTTTGGAGAAATGAGCAATAAATCTAACAGGCTTCTTTGGAACTCTCCAAAAGCTGGTAAATCACAAGTTTCTACCATTGCTCTCCGTAAGAGGACTGGCTCATTATTTTTTGTAAAAATAACTTAGGGACTGAATTTCTTTCCAAGTATGCAATCTGGTGAGTGTGTGAGATCATGTGATTTTATTTCCCCTGTTATGGCTTTCACATCATTTATAACTAGAACCTAAGCGCAACTTTCTTGCACTTCAAAAAAAAAAAAAAATGAAGCTCTGTAAGCCTATCGCTTTCTACTGACCCGCTGCAGTTTTAAAATTGCTTTGGGAATTTTATGAACCATCCCTGTGAAGTTCATAAAAAACAAACATGGTTTGCATTCTGTATGAGGGCGAAATAGAAAATGTTCAACATAACCATTTTATTATTAAGAACAGGGGGCATCCAGCTAGATGGAAGGCTAAGTCCTGATATTTATGCATTTTGGTGCCCACGTGTATATATTAGAATTGGCTTCAGTTCTCAGTCGTGGCCAGATAAGGGCACAATGGCTATAGAAACTAGGCAGACAGGACGGGGGCAGGGGGATGTGGGTGTGGAGAGTGGGGGAAAGGCAAGGGAAGGAGAAAAGGAAAGTTAAGCTGATAGATTTCACAAGCACCCCCATTTAATCCTCCCAGTGCCCTTGCAATGTATACACGTTAAAAATTCCAATAATATGAATAAAAAATGGTGGGGTACTTTTTTTTTAAGAGAGAAAGGGAAAGAGAGAGACACACACCAAGAAAAGGAGGAGGAGGAGACAGAAGAGGAAGGGAGGGAAGGAGCCACAAAGTCTGCCTCGTTTCAAAACTTTGGGACTTTTGGGAACCTGCATTATTTATCTCAGTATTCTGAGTCCTCCCTCGCCTGACTCAATCCAACTATTACAGCAGTTGGATTTTTGTGGGTATAAGGTGGATAAGAACTAAGAGGCACTTAGGGCGCCTGGCGGGCTCAGTCAGAAGAGCATGTGACTCTTGAGCTCGGGGCTGTGAGTTCGAACCCCATGTTGGGTGTAGAGATGACTTAGAAAAAACTTAAAAAATGAAACAAAATGAAGAACTAAGACATGTTTCATGGTCAGGAGCAAAGGGATCAGGTCCAGTTCACAGCTCTCATTAACACTACGGAAGCTCTCGTCTAAGGTGCTTATAACACTTCTGAGGGTTCTATTTTGTCTCCTCCTATTCTGGTTCCAGAACATTTTTTTTTCGAACAACTCTTGCTTACTGTAGACAACTGTTAATGGTGGTAAGAGGTTGGATGCTCTTTACCTTTAACTTATCACCTACTACTACATTTTTCAGCTAATGGTTTAGAAATCCAGAATCACTTTTTCCACATTTAGTTTTGACTCAGAAACAAACAAATCTTTTTGCATTCTTTTGAAAGGAATATATGTGATTTGGGAATTTCTGTAAGCCATTTCTTAGTGGGGAAAAAGTAAAATCCAAGTTAAAATGATAAGACAGTAAGTTCAGTGTTGCCAAGTGGAGCCTAATTTCAGTTCCTATATTCTAATTTCTAATTCCATGTCCTAGGATCCAAAGCCCCCTTCGACTACTCCTTTAATCCAGGCCTATCACTTGGGGATCTCATAGCTCCCTTGTTTGTAAACACCATCTGGCAAAACCCAAAGTGTCACTAATGACCTACATGCTTTTGGATACGGAGAAACCAGGGGATAGTTCCCCGAATCTCATTGGATGAGTGACATTTTCGAGAACAGCACTGATGACTCTTCCTGGCAGGGAAAGGGTGGGGAGGGAAGGGGAGACACAGATTGTATCCGGGGAGAGAGGAAAAGTGTGTTGTGAAGATTTGCTGTAGGCTTTCCAGAATCTGGTGAAGTGGGATGGGTGTTCACAGAAGAGTAAGATGGTTAAAGAACTTGTGATAATTAAAATGATGCTTTTGTGTAAGTGTGGAAGAATACAGCTACGAAAGCATAATTAGTGCAAAATTTGCTGCATTGGACCAGATCACTGCTTGATGACTCTTAAGTGTGCCAGTGCCATAGTTTTTTGGTGAGGAGAAAAAACAGGGATACCATGTCTGTTTGTATACTCATGTTAATAGTTGGCAGCAAAGCCATTATTTAAACAATAAATCCATACAGCATAGGACTGGATCAGATACCGCACTGAGTAAGGCCAGCCATTTTGGAGATGAGAGGATGATTCTGGGCAACGGGGTCAAGCCAGGAGCTCTGTACTCCCTCATTGGGCACCTGCAGTCACAGTTCTAAAATAGTGTAGAGCAGTTTGAATGAGAGATTATATCTGAGCTTTGGGGTTTTCTTTGCCCAAAGTCTACCCTGCAAAGGATGGTTTGCCTGGATGCACGAGAAAAGTGTGAATGAAGGGACCAACAAAGACTGTTCCAGATGAAACTGCGGTAAAGAGTCCCCACTTGAGTGAGGGATTCAAGGCTACTTCCTGGAACTCGATGACAGTGAAGCCAGACTTTCTGTAGTCTGCTAACTTGCCTGCACTCTGTGGTCACACAGTGGCCAGCAGTCAATATTCAGTTAGAAACACCTATCCGATAAGTCATGAGGCCATTTTGGATTCATCCACCCAATTCTGGACGTAATGGAGCAGAATCGGGGAGTGTGAACGGCTTCTATTTACACACATGCAGGGCTTTGCTGTTTTCCTGGACAGCCCTTTTCCCCGCATTTCCTGGAGGAACTACTGGAATCACAAATCACAATTTGCAGCTCGCCCTGGGTAATGAGTCATTGGATGGAATTTCATTTGGTAGATTTAAAGAGAGTTAGTGTTGATCTATGAAGCCAGATGATTTAAGAAATTGAAGCAGTAACAAGTAAATTGCTTTTCTCTTGTACTGCAAAATGCTTTCTAGGCGTTTTTGGCTTTTCTTTTTAAAATGGATTTATAATACCATTTCTCTCCACCTCAAGGCTCAAGTAAACCTCTTTGCTCTGATGAATCCTAAATGGCTCCTCATTTCCCACAAACAGATTGTCCAATAGAGTTTTTAATATCTCGTGTTAGATGGCAGGAGCTGGAATTTTTAATTCCATAGGAAACACAAATGAATATACATTTCCTTTTAGAGGCTTTATTTCTTCTGACTTACCTCATGAAAAAAACGATGCATGACCAAGTTCATATTCCTCAGTCTAATAATCAAAACTTGCCACCAACCAACACTCACATGCCTTTATTTATTTGTTCCTCCGGCAAGTAATAGGGAGGGTGTGGAATGCGCCACGTGATGGGCTAGCTGTAAGAGGGGATGCGGGAAAAGTAAACTCAGGTGCGGCCTTGAAGCCTCTCAGCGGCCACTGGGCAAGACTGACACGCCAGTGGCCACTTACTGTAAACTATGTCAAAGCCGTATCGAGGTGAGGGAGGCTGGAAAGGAAAAGTTCTCTGCCCGGGAGGTGGAGAGACCACAGAAGTTCCAAAATGGCCTTTTTCCCCAAAATGGTCTTCATAAATTCTCTTTCTGTCTCTCCCCTCATGGATACATGCCCCTTCTTCCAGCCACCTCCAAAGTACTCAGTGTAGGACCGTGGAGAGTCAGCCATGGCTAGGGACACATTGCAATTTATACAGAAAAAAAAAAGAGAGAGAGAGCTCGCTCTACATTCACTGTTTTAATGTCACAAAACCTCCACAGAAGCGCAGCCAACCTGGTCTTGAGCTCACTGAGGAGAGGGACTGTGGGAATCTGTCGCCACAGAGCCCAGTGCAAGGTTTGCCGATGGTTGATATCCAGCACACCTTCCAAGCTGCTGGAAGAAATAAAGTGCCATGAGAGTGCGGAGGACAGGGCCAGCTCACCCGACACAGGAGACCCTGGAGCTGTACTGAAGAACGTGTAGAACTTCATGAGATCTAGAACTGGAAAGACAGGGGCAGGTCAGGGCCCTTGCTGCTAGACTGTGGGAGGTGTCGAAGCAGGAGAGTCAAATGAATATAGCAGGTGTCTTCTCAGTCTGGTTCTCTAAACCACAGGGGCCAGTTGGTGAGCCTGGAGCTGGGCGGCTACCGGAGGACACATGGATGTACCAGAATGAAATGCACACCGCTACGTCTAGGGAGCTAGGGAGCGAAGGAGTCCTCCTTGGGTGTCGAAGGAACCAGCCGCTGTCCTTCCCTGGCTGTGTTCGGAGGCAGGGCGGGCGCCCTCTGCAGGTTGGATGTGATGCAAGCCGCGCTCCGCCCTCTTTCTGTCCCACCGCTTGGTCTGTGCAACTTTACATCTCATCTGTATTTTCCACTGCGGTGGCCTTTGTAAGACATAAGGTGAACAAACTGCTTATTAAGGTAAGACAATGGAGGCCCCATTTTAAAAAGGTTAAGATGTACTTGCAAGTGTCAGTGCGTCCCGGGAATCATTAACAGTGTACGGAATGCACAACCTGGTATTTTCCAAAGGCCACACTAACCTTTTCAAGCATGGAGCAGGCTAAAAGGAATGGATTTCTTCACCATTTGATGAGCAAAGAAATCTTTTAAATGCTTATTTTTATTTGCCTGCTGAAAATCATCTCTGGGGAACTCAACACGGGGAAGTGAATCCTGAACATTTTAGCAACTCACTTAAAATACCATTAGAAAGCACTTGGGTTATTAAAAGCGGAAAACAAAGGATGAGGAGCCCTCTGGTGCTAATCACACCTAGAGAGAGAGAGAGCGAGAGCCACCTATGCCCTCCTGTTTGCCAAAAATGTCTTTGAATTTAAACTCTCCATTGTTAAGGAGAGAAGCTCACGTTTTGCGAGACCTTTTTTTTTTCCTTTTAAGTACACCCACTTTTCCACGTAATTGGCTCAACACTGCTATTTGCATAATTGTCATATTTTTCTGCTTCCCGAGAGGTCTGTTAAGCGTAAAGGTGAACTACAAAGCTTTGACAAAGCGTACATTTACGCGTGATGAGCAATTCTCCAATCGTGAGGAAAACTGTATCATTTCCATTGAGTTTATCTTACATTTGGAAACCAAGTACTCAAAACTGATTGCCCCCTGAGCCACGTTTAACCCGCTTTCCTTTGGTGTGGCCAAAGAGCAATTTCCCGAGACTTGGGTCTGCCAATCATGTCGTTACTGTGGGCCCCGACTTTATCAATGAAGGCATTTTTCTTGAAGCTGGGGTTTTGCAGTAAAATTTGTTAGTTGGACTTCAGCAAGTCCATTGCAGGTAGCTACGAGGTCTGAGACAAATCTGTTAACCTCTCACAGTCTTGGTTTGTTGAAGTGTAAAATGGAGAGAGCTTTCAGTCACAGAGGTACTGGGAGGCCCTGTGTAAGGGAATTAGGGTGCCTGGGTCTTGGGACATAAGAGGTGTTCTAGTAAATAGGTGATTGTGCCTTTTCTCTTCTCTTTCATATCAACTAGGTGGCATTTAAATGAATCAGAGGACTTGAACTTTGGAATGGGGAAGGCGTGGATTGGAATTCTGCCTCTGCCCTTTTGGGCGATGGGAGGGGAGGGGAACACAGTAGGTTGTGTGACCTGGGCAAATTACTGAGCAGGGGAACCTCAAGTTCTTTATCTGCCCAATGGGGGTAGATAATGGATATGTGTACCTTTGAGTTTGTGTTGTGAGGATTAAATGAGATAGTGCCTATAAAAACATGTCCCTGCTCGGTGAGTGTTTCCTGCAGTTGGTATTAAGATATCTTTAACGGCGGTCATTATGGGTTTTGGATTACTGCAGAGGATGACCTGAAAACTCAGGCCCCCTCCAGATTCACTGTATTTTTGTTCCATCAGTTTTCATATTCAGCGAGAGCGGAATGTGCAGCTTCCCCTCCTGCGAATGCTTCTGGAAGCCTCTTGCCTGCTTCCTTCCTGAGTGGGGACTAGATTCTTCCGGTTTCCTGATTGCCCTGTGCTTCCGGCTGCAGCCTGACGGTATCAGGTTGCAGAGCGGAAGTGAGGAGTGGTATTCCGAGTGTGATAGTGATCAGATTGGGACGATAACAGGACACCAGGCCTCTAGCATCTGACCGCTTGTCACATGGGGCACTTTCGAGCCCTACTTTCCCCTTGACAAGCTTAGCCACTCATGCCACGGCTCCGTGGGCAGAATTCTAGCTGAGCCGTAAAGCCTGACAGAGAGGGAGAAATAGAGGCTGGCGGGAAGGCTGGCGCTGCCCTCCAGTAGCAGGTGGGGACTGGAATTCACCAGAATCAATCTCCAACCACTTGTCTTTGTGCAGGGACAAGGTAGCTTAAACTGATCAGAACAAAGAGAAGTGGAAAAGTATCTGAATTTCCAATAACAACTTGTTGAATATATTACCATAAATCTACTTGTCGGACTATTATGGAATCATTGTTTTGTAAACGAAAACTTGGTAATTAGCATTAGGAAATGCACGTTAGAATGGGAGCTGAAAAAAAAAAACAAAAAACCCAGGGGCGCCTGGGTGGCTCAGTGGGTTAAGCCTCTGCCTTCAGCTCTGGTCATGGTCTCAGGGTCCTGGGATCGAGCCCCGCATCGGGCTCTCTGCTCAGCGGGGAACCTGATTCCCTTCCTCTCTCTCTCTGCCTGCTTCTCTGCCTAGTTGTGATCTCTGTCTGTCAAATAAATAAATAAAATCTTTAAAAAAAAAGAAAAGAAAAACCCATACAAATATATAGTATTGTTAGAAACTGAAACCAACACAACAATAGGCAAATCTACAGAGACAAGGTGGGTTAAGCTGCTTAGGATGGACGATGGGTAGGGAGTGCAGGGTTTCTTTTGGGCACCATGTGAATGCTTTAATATTGGCTGTCTGTCGTGAGGGTTGCACGTATCCACGAATATACTGAAGAACACTGAATGGTACATTTTATTTTATTTTGAGAGCGATTTGTTTATTTATTTCACCAGAAGTTCAGATGATGCATTAGTTTCAGGTGTACAGCGTAGGGATTCGACGAGTCTACACGTTATGCTGTGCTCACGAGTGTAGCCGCCATCTGTCACCGTGTGTCACTATCACAGTGCCGCTGACTATATGCCCTGTGCTGTCCCTTTTATCTCTGTGTCTTCAGAATGGTACATTTTAAATGGGCGAGTTGTATGTTAATGCAAGTTATATCTCGATAAAGCTGTTAACAAAAACAGCACCAACAAACCTGAACAAACGTCGAGAAATAGAATGGAAAGATATTTCCCAGGAAGCTAACTGTGGTTATGATTTGGTGGTGAATTGTGGCTGGTCTTTTTTCTATATTTTCTTTTATTTTCCATAGTGATCACATGTATACTTCACCATTTTATAATGAAAAAACTATTTAAAGGGCAAATAAATAAGTGTGAATTAGTATCAACTTTTTTAGCTCACGGAATTTAAAATATCGATGATAAAATATAAGGGATGAAAATTATTTTTACACCAAATGAACATTTAACATAAACTGTATGGCCCCATGTACTTCAATGCTCAGCCTTTTCATTAATATTTTAGCTTTTAATAAAATTGTCAAACATAATGGTGGATACAAAGCTCAAGACATAAATATTGGAAAGAGTAGAAGTCAGTGATAAATAACAAAATCTTAATAACTTTTTCTCAGAATTGATGTCTATCATGGTTTAGATTTAGAGCTTTTGTAAGTTTTAGAATGTAAAATAAAAATTATGTTTGTAAGTATAGGGGATGAAACAGCTTTTTCTTTACCCTCTGAGGTTCTGTTCCTGGGACCTGCAAATTAGACTGACCAGAAGACAGACAAACAGGATCAGAGGCATACAGATTTTATTTGATGTTACTATTTTATTTTTAATGTGCATAGGGGGCCTTTGTAGAAAAGAAATAAAGACCCAAAGAGGTGGTTAAACCCAGGCACTTATGTGCCATTTCAACACAGGGTGATATATTTGTGGAGAAGTGACAAGACAAAGGAAAAGAGGTTTGGACATCTAGGGGGGTTAAATTATGGGAAGGTAAATATATGGGGGAAACTTAAGGATGGTAAGTTTATTTCGGTTAGGTTTGTGGTACAGACCCACCTCAGAGCTGACTTTGTTTCCAGTGATAATACTTGTCTCCTCTTCCTGGTACAGTAGCATGGAGAGAGAACACTTTCACGACAGGGAATCGATGCCCTGCTTTTAGGCAGAAAGAGGGAGGGCGGAGAGCTCCTTCCGTGTCTACTGTGTCTCAGTGGTCTTCAGCTCAATATAATCCTTCTATATCAAAGTGGCGTTTTTTGGGGTGGCATATTCAGATCCCCTTCATAGTCATAATGCATCCCAAATTTACATGTAGGAGCTTTAAATCCATTTTCTAAATTTAAGTAAGAATTGTATTAGCTTTTATTTAAACATTCAAGTAAGTGATCTTCAGCTGATTCGTACTTAAGTTCTGGGGGGAAGATGAACTTCTTCTGAACAATGTGATCAAATCCAGTCTTTCCACTGAGGTTTGATTCTGAAGGGTAGTGATCCCCGGGCTTTCCCTCCCCTTCCCATGGTAACACATTAGTATCCCTTGTCTCCTATAATTTTGTCTTCTTCGGCCATGCCATACGTAAAGCTTTCGGTGGGTCTACAGTTTCTTCAGTTAAATAACTCCAGTCCTAAAATGTGTGGCGAGAAGAGAATGTGCAAAGCGATCATATTTATACGTCACCAGACCCTTTTCCACATTACTGCCATGCTTTTTATACTCAAAGGCAAGGAACAGCTGCCTCGCTCTACTTTGGTGTCCAACTCAGCTGTTCCGTATTCATCCTGTTGCTTTAAGCATCTGTTGACAGGTGGGAAAGCTCATGTGAAGAGAAGCATTGTTGCCTTGGGTGGCTTCTGCCTGAGACGGGCCTGACCCCTTTGTTTGCCCCTGGAACAGAACGTGTGCGTTCCTCCCAGCCCTCAAGTACAGCTGTTGGGGGACATTTTAGTAGATGAGAACCATTTCTGAAGCCTCTTGGTTCTGAGAACCGAGGAGCAGGGACCAGAATGTGGCTGGACAAGGCCTGTCTCAGTGGCTGGACCTCACTAAGGGGGAGGCAGCAGAGGCCTTCCCCAATAGAGCCTTTCCTCCTGAATCCCCTATTGTCTCCCATTTTGTACCAGAGAACCTGGAAGCTGAAAGTTTCTTTTGTTGGAACCCTTCCTTTTTACAGAGGAAGAGACTGCTGTCCAGGTCATTGAAGTGTCTTGCTTTCAACTGAGTCAGGTGGTGGCATTTTGTCTGGGTCTCTATATAATAACATCCCCGTATCTCCGAGTTGTCTCCTGGCCGCTTTCTGTCAGATTCTGGAAATATCTCGTTTATGATTTTGTCCTTAATCTGGTGTACTGAAATTACAGATTGGTTACCGGGTTTATAGTGAAGTTTCAGAGACGTAAAAGGAAGAAAAGTTCTGGAAAAATGAAAATTCTGGGGCGCCTGGGTGGCTCAGTGGGTTAAGCCTCTGCCTTCCGTTCAGGTCATGTTCTCAGGGTCCTGGGATCGAGTCCCGCATCTGGTTCTCTGCTCGGTGGGGAGCCTGCGTCCCCCTCTCTCTCTGCCTGCTGCTCTGCCTATTTGTGATCTCTCTGTCAAATAAATAAAATCTTTTTAAAAAAAATGAAAATCTTGGGGCGCCTGGGTGGCTCAGTGGGTTAAGCCTCTGCCTTCGGCTCAGGTCATGATCTCAGGGTTCTGGGATCAAGTCCCACATTGGGCTCTCTGCCTGCCTCTCTGCCTACTTGTGATCTCTCTCTCTGTCAAATAAATAAATAAAATCTTTAAAAAAAATGAAAATCCTGAGACAGTTTCTCTACACTTAATTCTTCAAAATAAAACAATATAACCCCCAGTATCCTCCTCTCCCCCCCCACCTTCTACTGATTGTATTCTGCACACATAACCATTCCCATGTGTAGAATTCCCCATACTTAGAAAAGTGTAAGTGGATTAATGGAATTTATGTATTCGCTGGAGGTAAAATGCCCCGGGAATGTCTGCATTGGGTGTAAAACCTTGGGCCCAGGGATCTCACTAATGACTTTTTAAAAAACAATTTTAATTTCAGTTAGTTAACATACAGCGTTCTATCAGTTTCAGGTGTACAATATAGTGATTCAAAACTTCCATGCATGGCCTGGTGCTCATCACAGCAAGTCCCCTCCTTCATCCCCACCCCCCTTTTCCCTGTCTTCCACCCACCTCCCCTCTGGAGTTAAGAGTCTGTTTCTTGATTTGTCTCTCTTTTCTTCTCTTTGCTTGTTTTGTTTCTTAAATTCTACATATGAGTGAAATCATGGTATTTGTGTTTTCTGATGACTTATTTTGCTTAACATTACACTCTCTAGCTCCATCCATCTCATTGAAAATGGCAAAATTTTTCTTTTTATGGCTGAATAATATTTCAGTGTGTGTGTGTGTGTGTGTGTGTGTGTGTGTGTGTGTGTATGTCTCATATATACCATTCATAAGTTGATGGACATTTGGGCTAATTGCCTACTTCGGCTCTTGTAAGGAATGCTGTTATGAATATTGGGATGCATGTATCCCTTTGAATTAGTGTTTTTATATTCTTTGGGTAAATACCCAGTAGGACAATTGCTGGGTCAGAGGGTAGCTCTATTTTTAACTTTTTGAGGATCCTCCATACTGTTTTCCACAGTGACTGCACCAGTTTGCATTCCCACCAATGGTATAAGAGGGTTCATTTTTCCCCACATCCTCACCAACACTTGTTTTTTGTGTTTTTGATTTTAGCTATTCTGACCGGAGTGAGGTGATATCTCTTGTGGTTTTGACTTGGATTTCCCGGATGGTAAATGATGATGAACATCTTTTCATGTGTCTGTTGGCCATCTGGATGTCATCTTTGGAGAAGTGTCTGTTCATGTCTTCTGCCCATTTTTTAATTGGTTTATTTGTTTTTTGGGTGTTGAGTTGTATCAGTTCTTTATATATTTTGGATACTAACCCTTTATGAGATATGTCATTTGCAAATATCCTTCTCCATTCTGTAGGTTGCCTTTTAGTTCTATTGATTTTTTTTCCTTTGCTGTGCAGAAGCTTTTTATTTTGATGTAGTCCCAGTAGTTTATTTTTGCTTTTGTTTCCCTTGCCTCAGGAGACGTACGTAGGGAGAAAAAGTTGCTATGGCCGATGTCAAAGACGTTGCTGCCTGTGTTCTAGGATTGTTATGGTTTCAGGTCTCATATTTAGGTCTTTAATCCATTTTGAATTTATTTTCGTGTACAGTGTAAGAAAGTGGTTTGGTTTCTTTCTTTTGCATGTTGCTGTTCAGTTTTCCCAACACCATTTGTTGAAGAGACTAATGACTTTTTTCAAGAGCAGGGTTTTTTACAGAGTCCAAGTCTTCAATCTTGTAACCGGACCATCAACCCCAGTGACAGCCCACTTTGAAGGAGGCCTCATAAAGACAGGGTTCAGGCTCTCTCTAATGGCCTTAGCTAATGGAAAACCTAGAGGGGAAAAGTGAAATTGTCCTCAAACTTCATGCAGGTAGAAAGGAGAAAAATCTTGTGAAGTTCAGAGAAGTGACAGGAATTTCAAAATCTTGGTTTGAAATGCAAGAAGTAGCAGAGAATGATGAGAAGCACCTGAAGATGCTTGCTTTTATTACAGGCAGTGGAATAAAAATGTGAGTTTCAACTTGCTTGCCTCTGGATCACTCACCAACCAGAATAAATCAAGACCAGATCAGAATTTTGTAGGAAATGCAGGGATCTGAAGGACACAGCTGGTCAGCTGAGGCTTTACCTTTGTGCTCATTACTGCTTTGAGTCACTGGGCCTCTGGTCTCATATCCAGCCTCGCGAGGCCTATGTGATCTGGGAGATCCAGAAACTTCTCTACACGTCTTCATTTTTACATTGTCTCTGCCTCAGATTTTGATGTATTTATGTAAAAGTGCTCTGGAAAATATGGAAAACCATAGTACTAACATAAGAAAGTCCAGCTAGGGTGTGGTATTATCTTGGGAAGCACAATTTTGTTAAGCTAAGGTTCATCTCTCTGGCTGGTGCCCTTGTGAAGAGCGGAGCCATCTTGAGAACCCTAGGTTCCCCATCCCTTGAGTTCTGGGGGAAAATAGTATTGTTACATTTCATAGAAAACGCAGACACTAGGCATGTTGTGCACAGATACAAACAATTCCAGGACAACCTTAGGACAGAGGCTCATAAAAGACACCACCTGCCATTCCGTGATCATGACCTAGACGTTGCTGTAATTGTGGGGTGTTTTTCCCTCTTTTTAGTTCCCTGTGTTTCTTTGGTCAGGACCAGTTATCATGTATAAATGAGGTGTTATATCCTGCTTCTTAAACCTGGTATCCACAGACAAGGTCTAGTGTCTCACAAGCAAGTACATCTTCTATTCATTTATCTGTCTGACCATCAGCCTGCACATAGTTTCTCTCATGTTTCAGTTTATTTCCTTAGGAGAGACACCCGGAAACGGGATTACTGCATCAGAGGTTCAGAATCTATTTTGAGGCTCCTGATACCTCGTGGCGAATTGCTTTCTGATAGCTCTGTGCCAGTGGACATGGCTGGCAGCAGCAAGGCCTGAGTCTCCCTTTAGGCCCATCCATGGGCTCCTTTAATAATTTTAAAAAAATCCTTTTTAAACAAGATATTACTGTCATACAGGAAAGTGCACAAAGCTTCACTAAATTATTACATGTATCCATTTGTGTAAATACTACCCAGATCAAGTTTTTAGATTTAGACATGTGATATTTCCATCTACCCTGGAAGGCCCCCTCCTGCCCAGGTAGTATCTATACCCCCTCTCTGAGGTCACCATGGTTTCTAATAGTCCCTCATTAAAAAAAAAAGATTTTATTTATATGTGAAAGAGAGAGAGATAGACCGAGGGCACCAGCACAAGCCAGGGGAAGGGCAGAGGGAAAGGAACAAGCAGGCTCCCTTGCTGAGCAGGGAGCCTGTTGCAGGTCTCGATCCCAGGACCCTGAGCTCATGACCTGAGCCAAAGGTAGGTGCTTAACCGACTGAGCCACCCAGATGCCCCAAAGTCCCTCATTTTTGAATGATTTCGGAGAGTTTCTCCTCTCATCTGAAGTGACTTGACAGGTGATCTCTGAGGGAAGACCGTCATGTCCTTAGCGCCTCCCAAACTTCTGTCTCCTCCCGTTGGCAGGCCCATGGTTTAGCTTATTCTGTGAGTTTAACTTATTCTGTGCCCCGCTTGTCCAGCATTACTTTGGGACTGTACATAACAGATCCCCTACCCACCCCTCACTCCCCCACTCCCAGGGAACGAACAGCGCCACTGCCATCTGTTCTGAATCATGTGAGGTAGCAGGTAGGGGTGATGAAGAAGGTGTGTTACAGAAATAAAGCAGGAGTGATGCTGACTTTAAAAGAAACAATCCCCCCCATCCTCCTGGCTGTCTGTTTCCTTAAAACAGAGGGCAAAGTGAAGTGCTTGCTTTGCAGATCTCGCAATGCTTTGCCATTGCACTTTGGACTGAAATCCCTAGGAAATAAATTTAAAATGGAGTCTCCTAGGCTGAGGAAATGGTATCTTTGTGTGGGTCAGTCCAGCTTCAAATGTGCGTTCAGAGAGAGAATACTCACTTGCTGAGACTAATTGGTCATTTTGCTGTCGGTTGTAATGAAAATTATGGCTCTTCTTTTTCTGTGGGAGTTTCATTCAGCTACCTTTGTTTTTACAGAGGTGGATTGGCTCTTCATGGGTTAACAAGCACCTGAAATCCTCTCTAGTAGCAAAAGAGAGAGATCAGTCTCAAGGTGAGGTACGTCATGGGCTAAATTTCGGGGGCTCAACAGTGGTGGCAGGTCTAAATCCAGGTGTCTGTGTCAGAAACCAAGAGATCTAAGCCCAACGTGAAAGATGAGAGAGGGAGGGAACAATGATGGAGTGTCTCCAATGGACCAGGTACGATGCTGGGAGCTATCATGTGCAGTCACTCATTTAAGATTCACGATAGGATAGCACGGATATCATCCCCTTTGGCTGATAAGAAAATTGAAACCCATCCAAAGTCTCGCAGCTACATTTCTTTTTTGCCACTTCCTCTCTTCCCGCCAATGATATGTCCCAAGATGCACATTTTTCTGTTTTCCTTCTCCCTCTCAACCTTCTTGTCCTTTGCTGTAACACCTTGTGCCATAACAAACGGTCTCTTATCTTATGTGTTCTGCCCCTTCAGGGTCAGCTCCAGCCTCGATTCCCCCGTGTAGCCTTCTCTGGCACTGTGGACCATAGGAAGCCCATGAGCATATGACCATTGGATGTCAAAGATCTATCTGATGTCTTTTGTAGCCCTCCACCACCTGGAGAAGTTGCAGGCACACAGCATTCAATTTGCAGGCTTGAATAATTCTGTGCTGAAGATGAGGTACTGATTCAGAAGGCTGCTTGTGTAGCCTCGGTGGGCACGAAGGTACAAATGGTCTTCTTGAATGTACCAAGAGCTCCTGAGTGATTGCTGATCCATGGAAGCTCCTTAGTTCCCCAGCTACTGCCTTAAAATCAATGGCATTATCCAACACTGATCACTCAGGTTGTTCCTTTGCCATCCTCTCCACTTGCATGCGTAAACCACTTGACCATATTTTATTTTAGTATTTCACCAGGGAGCTTTCAAGCTTCTTAATTAATAACAAAAACATTTCAAGCAGGAAAGAGATGGTCTGACCATAATGCAGCCCTTTACCGCATACCCTGCAGACAGATCCCCATCTGGCACACGCATTGGGAGCTCCCATTCTCCAAGGACCCGAGAACAGTTCACACCTACGGCGCTAGATCAGCATAGACATGAAATTCAAACACTAGCAGGTTGTTATAGGTGTTCTCTGAAAAGAACAGTGGTAAAATAATTAGTGCATCTAATTATCTGTGTGTTCACTTGCTTTATATTTTCAAAAGGCCTTAGCCATGTTATATGATCAAAATATAGCATGTGCCACATATATAACTTTAAATTTTCTATTAGTTGCATTAAAAAATGTTAAAAGAGGGGTGCCTGGCTGGCTTGGTCACTAGAGCATGTGACTTGAGCCTCACATTGTGTGACGAGTTTATTTGAATATATATATATACATATATATATACACACACACACACACACACACACACATATATACACAAAATTTTTTGTTGTATATCATGTGTCTAAGATTTTTTAAAAATTTAAAAAGAAACATGTGAAATTGACTTTAGTACTCTATTTTATTTAACTTAATACATCCAAAATATTATCATTTCAATGTGTAAGTAAGATAAGAGATATCTTACATTCTTTTTATTTTTGTATTAAGTCTTGGAAATCATATGTGCAGTTTATACTTATAGCACATCTTGTTTTGGACTGGTTACATTTCAGGTGCCCAATAGACATCCATATGTGGTGACTGGCTACCATATTGGACAGCACAGGCCCAAAGAAACTTCTAGTGGAAACTTTCCTGTAAAGATGGAGCTGGGTTTCTCCATAGGCAAAAAAGCCCAGTGTATTTATTGGACTCCATGCTCTATGCTAGGCACTGAAGGGTGAGCCAGAGGACAGCAGTCAACCTCTGCCATCGTAAGAGTCATGTGTGAAAACTGGAACCATTTTTGCCTGTTAATTGTGTGTCTGACCACAAGACAGTTTTGTGATTAGTTCTCAAGCAAGTGATTTAGTATTAGAGGACTGTGTGTTTAGAGGAAAAAAAACAATCCTTGCTAGTTGAAGTGGTCAGGGATAATTCATGGAAGACAAAGAGTTCAGGCTCTGGGTACACCTCAAGCAATGGTGTAGGGTTGGTTAAGTATTGGAAGCATTGGAAAGATAGGGAGTAGATTAGCTTGGCTGTATGGGGAGATGGCTAAGATGCTTCAGTTAATAACATGGTGAGAATAAGAAGAACAACTAAGGGGCACCTGGGTAACTCAGTGGGTTAAAGCCTCTGCCTTTGGCTCAGGTCATGATCCCAGAGTCCTGGGATCAAGCCCCACATCGGGCTCTCTGCTCAGCGGGGAGCCTGCTTCCCCCTCTCTCTTCTTACCTCTCTGCCTGTTTGTGATCTCTGTGTGTCAAATAAATAAATAAAATCTTAAAAAAAAAGAAGAAGAGCAGCTAAGTTTTGAGTGTTTAAGGGTCAGTTCCTCTACTGAGTGCTTTCTATGTATTATGTCATTGAATCTTAAAAAAGGAGAAGCCTGAATCTCTAGAGAGATTGACGGGCTTGTCCAAGTCACATGTCTAGAAAGTTGGCAGAGCAAAATTTTGAATCTAAATCGATCTGAGCCCAGAGCGTTCACCTTAACCATTAGCAGTTATGTTCCTAAGACTGCTGGGGGCAGTGATGTGTGTGCTTTATGTGCTTTGTGTGATGGGAGGCCCCCACCTCGACATACGGTGGATGAGCTCTAGGCCGAAGATTCCTTGCAGTGTGTTTCTTCAGAAGAGATCCTAATGGGACCGGTTGGTATGATGCCTCTGTTGTTGACTGGTGCCATTAAACACAGGTTTTCATAAACCAATGTCCTATTAGTTGGCTTCCTCCTTTCTTTCTCAATACTTCAAGGTCATCCTAGAATACTGGGATCACCTTTTAGGTCAATGCTCTGATCTGACAGAAAGAGGAAAGAGGCCCAGAGAAGAAGGACTTATTCTGAGTTACACAGTTTTAGACATGGTGGAGCTGGGGCCTTCGTCTTGGTTCTTTCCACCCAGAGAGCTCTGCTAATGTTTTCCAAAGGTCTCAATAGAAAGCAACATATTCAGATTAGGAAGTGTATTTCAATTACTCTGAGTAATTGTTTTAGCTGTCTGTGGTTCTTTAACAATTGAAAAACTTTATCATAGGTGATAGGTATACCTGAATTGAGAGAAGGATTTCAGCAACCACCACGATAAAATGAGTTTCTGTCAAGTGGACGCTATAGTCTTATGAATTTTGATAAAATCAAGGTGTCCTTCAAATGGGAAAAAAGTTGGACCTGCTGAATGGAATAAAATTGGGCTTATGAATGTAGCAAATCTTTAAAATTCACGTTCAAAAGAAAAGCATTGACTTTTTCAGTGAAAACCTTACTCTGAATATGGTTCCAGTTACAGAACAAATCATAGAGTAAAAAAAAAAAAAACAACAAAAACAAAAACAAAACAAAAAACTTAGAGTTAACAACAACAAAAAACTCCAACTCAGATGATGAGAGAGTGGAGGTCAGGTTTCTGGCCGGTGTGCCAGCTGACTTTCTTACTGGACAAACTGCTCACAGAGCGGGCTGGCCAGGCCCTCAAAACTTGGCCCCAAAGGTCCTACCACCTTTAATTTCCTTTTTCTTCTGACCTCTGCCACCATTTAACTTTATGGACTTCACCCCGTGATATACTGCTGCTTTTCTGCTTTCCCTGGAAGAAATATCAGCCCAGACAGCTGAGGCCAGAAGTAGTTGGTTGCTGCTTACTGCTACTTAATATTTGCTGCTTATTCTCCTGTCAACTGGGGTCGACATGCAGTATGAGGGGACCAGAAGAGATGGAGGCAGTTGTTGCCTATTGAAGCATTGTCGTTTTATTTTATTTTTTATTATCTTTTTTTATTTTTTATTATTTTTTAAAGATTTTATTTATTTATTTGACAGAGAGAGATCACAAGTAGGCAGAGAGGCAGGCAGAGAGAGAGACAGAGAGGGAAGCAGGCTCCCTGCTGAGCAGAGAGCCCGATGCGGGACTCGATCCCAGGAACCTGAGATCATGACCTGAGCCGAAGGCAGCGGCTTAACCCACTGAGCCACCCAGGCGCCCTATTTTTTATTTTTTAAAAAGATTTTATTTATTTGAGAGAGGGAGGGAGAGCACAGAGCAAGAGGGAGAAATAGACTCCCCGCTGAGCAGAGAGTCTGATGCGGGGCTCTATCCCAGGACACTGAGATCATGACCTGAGCTGAAGGCTGAGGCTTAATCAAATGAGCCACCCAGGCGCACTTAAGCATTGTCATTTTAGAGAACAGAAGGAAGACACATAGCAATTAGCAAACAAAAGCAATCCAAGAGTGTGTTGAATGTTGTGGTGCAGATCTCAGGTGTAACTGGATTAGATTGCTTATGTGTTATGTCAGTAGATTGGTCTGCATTGACTATTTCCTTTTTGGTCTCACAGAAGGACAAGACGGTGGAGTTCAGCCCCTCCTGTTTACCAAGTGGAAGTTCTCTTTAAGGATGAGGAATACTTCTTGGGGGAATCGTCCTTCCTTTCTTCCATCCTTCCTTCCTTCCTTCTTTTTAAAAATTTAATTATTTATTTTAGAGAGCACATGCGAGAGCAAGTTGGGGAGGGACAGGGGGAGGGAAAGGGAGACAGAATCTCAAGCAGACTCCCCACTGAGTGTGGAGCTTGACGCAGGGCTCAATCCCACAAACCTTAAGATTATGACCTGAACCGAAACCACGAATCAGATGGTTAACTAACCCACAGAGCCCTCCAGTCACCCCTAAGGGAATGTTTGTAAAATATATTCTAGCCCCATGCATTTTATGCATAAAAAGGATTCTGTCATCAAATAATTCATTACATGCCCTCTACTTGGAAATTTAAGAGATGCCTTGGTATATTAGAGGCTTTTAGAAGTCTTGCAGCTTTGAAACTTTGACTTTAACCTGGTAGTAACCAAACTGATTAGCCTACAGAGCCTTCATTTGATAACCTATATCCATTGGGGAATGCCATCCTCCAGTGATGGTCACTCCCCCCCAATAGCTGACTGATTGACTGATTTGGTTACAGTTCTGTCAGCCCCTGGACTGGAGCGGGAAATAAGACAGAGAAACTGGCCCAACCTATTTTAACAACAGGCCTCTGACTGAAACAGCCTCCGTGTGTGTGGTTGATAAACATTTTCCCTCTCTTAAGGGAAAATCATGCACAGAAACAAGCACATATAAATAATTTACCAAGCTGTAATATGCTATAAATAACAAGCCTACTAAATAATGAATTAACCCAACTGCTGATTCATAAGTAAATGTCTCTTGTAAAGCAGCAGTTTTATGGATTTTACAGCTTAGTTAATATCCACTCATATTTCATTAGGACAGTTCAGGTGAAGTATTGGGGTAATAATCGGGATATATTTGAAAGTGATACAGCACATATTGGGAGCCCAGGCAGACCTTGGGGAGCTGCCAGGATCCCTTCCTTCTACCTAGAGCATGAGGGGTGCTTGTACCTGGTCCTCTCTAAGACCACAGGCAAGGGTAGAGGTAGAAGTAATTCTGGACTAGTGGGCAGAAGGGAGACAGATGTCACTTTGCCCTACCGGACAGAGCCAACTCTTCTGAGACACCATGGCATAAGGATATAGACTCTGGGGATGAACTTTTGGTATTTTTATCTTTATCACTTATTAACTTTGTGACTTTGGGCAAGTCACTTAAACTCTTTCTGGCTCAGTTCACCCTCGTCTGTAAAATGCCCAATAATAGTACCCATCTCCTCGTTTTCTTATGAAGATTAAGTGTGTTGTATTGTCAAGTGCTAGAAGATCATTGGGCACATAGCATGTGCTTTTTAACTTTGAGCTCTGATATTCCTTAGCACATGACTGTTTTAGCCTCTTCATTTTGCCTTCCCCCAGCCCCACTGTTGGACTCTGACAACTGAGCAACTGGCGGGTTGGAGGGTCTGGGTAGGGAGCCACTCAGATCTCTCCTCTTGCCTCCAAAGAATGGGAATGAGAAGCAGGAGCTATGATTTCATTACAGTGAGGAAAAACTACTTTTGACTTCCACTTATTTTTTAAATCATTTTATTTTCATCATCATAAGTGCCCTCCTTAATTCCCATCCCCTATTTTGCCCATTCCCCAAACCACCTCCTTTCTGGCATCCATCAGTTTGTTCTCTATACTTAAGAGTCTGTTTCTTACTTTGTCTCCTTTTTTTTCTTTGCTCATTTGTTTTGTTTCTTAAATTCCATCTAGGAGTGAGATCATATGGTATTTGTCTTTCTCTGACATATTTTGCTCAGTATTATACTCTGTAGTTCTATCCATTTTGTTGCAAATGGCAAGATTTCATTCTTTTTGATGGCCGAAGAATATTCCATCATATCTGTCTATATGTCTAATTTAGCCGTTCTGACAGGTGTGAGGTGATATCTCATTGTAGATTTGATTTGCATTTCCCTGATGATGAGTGGACTGTGCTCATTAAAAGTAAGAAATGGTCCTTTATTTAAAAAGAATTGTATATATCTTTATTAGTGAGGGTTTTGGGGGTGGGAGATGACAAGAATTATCGGTCAAGTCACTTTGACAAAGAGGAGATCTGAATTTCATAATCAAACCTTAATAGATGCTATTTTCCCCCACTTGCAGTGACACCGAGTGCCCTGGCATGTGGCGCATGGGAACGGGGCACCCTTATGGTTCCAGTTCCCTGCTAAGCATCCTGCCCTTTGGGCAGTCATAGGAACATTGTAAACCCTACCGTCAACCTCATGACCACTCAGTTCTGACTGAATGGAAGGGCGGCTCAGGCCCTTGCTCCAACTCATGGGGGATCACAGGCCAGTGCTCATGCCCCATTACCCCCAATATTCCTCAGTGATCAGAGCAGACACTCAAACTTATGCAGCACCATGGATGTAGTCCAAGACACTGATTCATGATGGAGGTCATCTGAAGCTCCCTTGCTCCCCCCACCCCATAGTTCAGGATGCTAGTCTCGTGGTCCAGCTTTCAGCCTACTCTCTGTCCCCTTTCTCCTGTGTGACATCACCTGCAAGGAAGGCCACTTTTCCATTCTTCCTTTCTTTATTCTTTGGGTTCAGAGATCTGTGGGGATTCTTCCTGGTCCTCTGGTGCCCCCCCTCCATTCCCAGGTACCCTAACTTTAGGCTAGACCCATGGCAGTGCTCAACTTTCTTGGCTTTGAAGGAAATGGTGGTCACCTGAGCTTGGGCCCTGTCTGGTGAAATCTTTCATATACCTGTTTTCTTGTTTGTTTGTTTTTTAAGATTTTATTTATTTATTTGAGAGAAAGAAACAGACAGTGAGAGAGAGCACGAGTGGGGAGGAGAGGCAGGAGTAGACTCCTGCCAAGCAGGGAGCCCAATGTGGGACTCGATCCCAAGACCCTGAGTTCATGACCCAAGCCGAAGGCAGATGCCAAACCGACTGAGCCAGCCAGGCACCCCATCATCTGGCTGTTTTCTACAAAGACAATAACAAGGAAACAGGACCTTGGGACTCCCTCAGATGATTTCCTGAATGCCTGGCTCAAAGAGATAGAGCCTGCTTACTTTCAATCGATCACAGGCTGGGGAGGCTCAAGGTGCCTTCTAAGACAGCTAGTGCACACGATGCCTTCTAAGAGAAGGGAAGAGCCACCCCCCGTTGCCTTGGAGTCTCATCCCCTACACCACCGCAGAATGAAAGGCTTCACAGCTCACAATGACCATTTCACCAAGCCCCCTCCTCGCCCCTGCTTCCCTGAAGTAGAAAGAAATATGGTGGCGTGACATTCACTTTGACAAAGCTTTTTTTCCTTTTCTCTACTTCTCAAAAAAAAAAAAAAAAAGCCTAAAGACATAAAAACAGTTGCTAAGCTGCTGGGTGGCCCCTATCAGTGTGTTTTGTTGCCATCCCAGCCATAAGGACTGTGTTATCACATATTCAGCAGTTTAAACCAAAGAGAGGAAGGGGAGCAGGTGCTGGAGAGGGCTCCTTTGTAAGTTCCCTTGTCAGGTCAAGTGCTTGGCTCTGGGAAGGCAGGTGACCTGGAACATGTCAACTGGGATTCTGTCCCCAGGTGGGAAAATGGAGGGAGGATTTTTTCCCAGTTCTCAAACTGGTCTGATAGAGAATGCTTTTGGACCTCGTGTTTTTTTGACTCTTGTTCCAGAAAGTTCAGCTGCCAGGGGGTGCGGGGCCAGCCCTGCGTCCTCTGAGCATTGCGTTTTGGGCACATCGCATACAGTTGGTGCCTACTATTGGGGGGTAGGCCTCAGCTGGCCCTGATGAGCTCTTAGCTCAGTGTTTGAGCAAGCTTGTGCAGCCAGACAGCTGTATTGTTTCGTGTTTTCTGTCTCGGCTCCAGCATTGTTTTTTCAAAGCTGGGTGAATTCCAGATGAAGCAGGTCATCATTTACTAATACTCGGTGAGCCTCGAAATCCGGCACGTTTAGAACTCAGTCCTGGCTCCAGACGCTGTGCTCCCAGTTGGTGGTGAAACATGCTTCCCTGCTCCTAGTCCAAAACGCATTACCACTGAGAGCGGTGGAAAGAGAGGCAGTTTCCCAACACCTCTTTGCATCATTGTCCAAATCGTTCCTCCTGGCCTAACCCCCGCTTTGTGCGTTGGTTCTCAGTGTAGGGACAATGGGAGCATTACTGACTTAGGCTTGTTTTCATCAACCAGCTCATTCTGTGTAAAGTTGGGTTTAGAAAAAAAAAGTATAAAAATTAATGCAGCCTGGGACACTCTTTGTGGAAGATACATTGAATATACATCTTAAATAAAAACCCAGGAAATTGTCCCTTCCGTCTTTCACCTGTCAGAATAAGCAATAGAATTCTATAGCCCATTCAGTAGCATATTTAATTAAGTAACTTCTCTGCTGAACGTGCTGGGGGCTAGCTGACAGTGCTTTTCACTGCTGATTCGGAGGACAAAGGATGTGGTGAGACATTCAGCAGCCTGGTGGTATGGAAAGAAACTTCCAATTGGTCACACCTACCTACTTCTCTTGGCATGTTACATTAGCTCTGTGGATACAGAAAATAGACTGTCTTTGATTTATTGAGAAAGTCACCGGACACCAGCCTCTTCCACGGTGAGCCCTGACCGAGTTTGGCCCACTTTCCCATTAGAGATGAATAGAGATTTAGTTGTAAGTAAGAAACTTCAGCTTGTCGCTTTCAAAAGAAAAGATACTCAGGTGCTTCTTCGAATCCAAGTGCAGAACCATTTCTGACCATCATTCTTTGTTTTGGTGGGAGTTGTTGCCTATCCCTAGGAGGTATTGTCAGTCCTAGTGACAGTTATGGACTGTTTCCCAGGCACACGCCAAAGTGCCCCCTGTAGTGTCTCTCCCAGCAATCCCCTGGGGTAGAGATACTCGTGATCTTATATTTTGCAGAGGAGGAAACGGGGGCTCAGAAAACTTAAGTCACCTGCCTCGAGTCACACAACTTTTGAGTGTCAGAGTCAGGCTTGGAGCCCAGAGGTCCCCTCTTCGCCAGTCCCTGTTCTGAACCCCTACACTGCTTTGTCTCTGGAGAAAGTCAAAGGGGTTTGCAATCCCAATACAATGCTTAAAACTGGAGGTAGGTGTCACTAGCTTTTGTGGGGTTTCTCCCATGAAATCACACGTCCTTCACCTAAGCCTGTGGGACCTGGGGGGGAATCCATAAGGCCCTTAAAATTAGATGCGTGGGTATATGTATGTATTCTGGGACATTGGGCCAGGTTTCATCGGCTCCTTAAAGAAGTCCCTGGCACACTGGGTATGGTACATAAACCATGAATCTTGGAACACTGAAAAAAATAAAATTAAATTTTAAAAAAAGTCCATGACATAAAGATGGCTGGTAGCTTCCATATATAGCTAGAGGGCATGTGGCCCTTGCTCTGTGCCAGGCGGACAGTGCTTTATATACCTGAACATAAGCAAACTCATTGCCTTCTCACCACAGCTGTGGGAGGGAGGGAGGCTTTGCATTCCCATTTGACAGAGGGAGGAACGAAGACTGAGGTAACTTGCCCAAGGTTACAAAGCTAGTAAGCAACATCAGGGATCTGATTCGAATTCAAGCACCATGGCTCCTGGGTCTTTGCATTTAACCACTTTTGACTGCACCTACCATTTTAGTCATTTGTCCATCTGCCAGCACAGGGCCTAACACCCAGCTGATTTGACTGGTATTTGTTGAGTTGATTGGCAGACTGCCAACTGTGTAGAGTTTGCATGAGGAACTGTGCTCAAAGGTCTGAGGCCTGTGGTATGGACTCCATAAATCCTGAGTGGATGGACAAAGAGAACCCACATAGTCAAAAGAGAACTTACCAGAGTTTTTCAAAATGGATGGCTTGGCAAAACATAGGCTCTTTGATTTTTTTTTTTTTTAAAGAGAGAGGGAGAGAGAGTAGCACGGGGAGGGGCAGAGAGAGAGAGAGAGAGAATCCCAAGCAGGTTCCACACCCAATGTGGAGCCCAAAACAGGGCTTGATCCCACTATCCTGAGATCACGACTTGAGCTGAAATCAACCAGCTGAGCCAACTAGGTGCCCTGAGGCTCTTTGCTTTTAATCAGAGCTCCCTGAAAGGCTGTTGCACTGATCCCAAGCTCATTCTTCCTCCAGTAGGCTGACTAGGCTGTTCAGAGTGGTTATAAGCTACCTCCAAGTCTGGGGAAGGTGACTTTACACATTCTGTGCCTCTGTGTGGTATTTCGTGTCCTGGTCACTCAACAATATCTCCTCTGCCCCTTACTTGCTGGTGAGCAAGCAGAATGCACGCACACACTTTGCACACTGGCATGACTCAAATCTAGGTCTCTGTGTGGCATGTCAGCCTTACTGACGGAAGGGCGGACGGAGACACAAATCCTGTTCCACTGCCCAAAGACAAGTGGGACTGTAGATGAGTTTCTAGAATGAAACGTTCTGAGCTATCAGAACGATTGACTGTGATTGTGGAGCAGGCACAGCAAGCTGGAGGGCTGGGGAGTAACAAGGTGGAGTGGCTTGAGTTTTTAATCACCTTGATTACACGTTCCAAGTTTTAACTTTGTGGTCTCCACTGTTCCCCTAATTTGGCCTGCTGTGATCTTATTTTACTTTTCATTTTGTTCTCTGATCGCCACCGATTAAAGCCCCGAGTCCAAGCTGCTTCTGTTGCCTGCCTCCCAGCCTGATGGGCCTCTTTGTACTAAGGTACAGAACCCAGCTGGTGGCGGGACTTCCCAGGACCTGGAAGCTTCATGACTCTTTGTTGGCAATGAACACCAAGGTTACTGGCCTTGGAGTTGGGTTTTCTCAACTACAGTGGCTTAATAGTTGGTCTCCAAGTTGAAGTATTTTTCCTCCGAAATTAATCAGATACATAAGCTAATTATAAGGCAGCAAATATTTTAAGAAAACCGCTGTCTGGTGAAGACTTGCACAAACCACAGACTATTTTCCCAGGAACTAATAGGCTTCGTTGATTTCCTTTGAGATGGAAAACAGTACTGACAAGGACTCCCTACTCATTTGGTTCAAATAACTAATTTTGTACCCAAGTACTAATGATAGCAGTGACACCCTCTTTTCCTGTTAGGGCACTCACTCAAAGAATTCAAAGCAGTCACTAACCTTTGAATCTTGGGCACTAGTTTAATATTATTTATGGGCAGCATAACAGAGAGCTCTGTCATCAGAAATAGAGTTAAACCTCTGTAATTGAGCCCCCACTAATACGAGCGGTAACAATTGTGCAAAGAACAACTTTGGTAAGTCTCTGACAAGAAAAAAGGAAGCTGGTAAGGGGGTTATTTAAATTGCTATGTAGCGCACACTTCTAGAAGGTGCCAGCTTGCCTGCGACGAACTGGGAATTATGTGCATGCCGTTCAGAGTATCCTAGAATGTTGACGCTGAGGGGGACCAAGCAGCTCATTGGATATGATCTTCCATTTGACATATGGGGAAATTGAGGCTCAGAGAGGAAAAGAGATTTACCTTAAAGACACATAACTAATAGGGCCAAGGTTAAGATCCACGTGTTCTGCCATCTTAGCAAGCTGCAACATGGATTGCAGCCATTGTGGCCATTTAAGAGCACGAATTCTAGGGCCAGACTCCCGGCTTTGAATCTCAGCTCTACTTTTTATAGGCTGTGTCACCTCAGGCAAGTTACTTAATATCTCTGAGCCTCGGTTTCCTCTTTTGTGGAACCGAAATGATAATTGTACCCCACTTCCAGGTCTGCTGTGAAGAGTAGGTGAGCTAATACATGTACAATACTTAGAGTGGTGTTTACAACAGAACTATACAAGTGGCTGTTATGATTATTTTATTACTTAGTTACTCAATATGAAAACACGTATTTCATTAGATTTTAAAATATGCTTTAATATTTGTTCTTCGGGTTCTGACTGTCCTCATACATAATTTCTCTTCACTGTGTTCCAACTTGAAAATAACAGTTTGTTCTAAGTGTTTTTGAATGTTAGGTGCTAGGTATTAAAATATGTTTAAGGGGCACCTGGATAGCTCAGTCGGTTAAGCGTCCGACCCTTGGTTTTGGCTCAGGTCATGATCTCAGGGTCATGGGTTCGAGCCCTGCCTAGGGCTTGTTGCTCAGCAGGGAATCTACTTTAGATTCTCCTCTTCTCCCTTTCCCTCTGCCTCTCCCTACCCCCACACACTCTCTCAAATGAATAAATAAATCTTCTAAAAAAATAAATAATAGAAATATGTTTAAGAAAGAGTCTGTGCACTTAAGAAGTTCATAGTCAAGGGAACAGTTATGGCAGGTGAACAGATCTAAGGAGCCATAAGGCAAAACAAGCAACAGGAACTGCCCCAAATGAAGTATACAGGAAGAATCGAGGGTGTTGGAAAGGCTTCAAGAGGGCAGTGGCATTTGATATGGGTTTTGAAATCAGGCTGAATGGGATGATGGGAGTCGTTCCAGGCTAGGGTAATACATAGCAGAAGCAGAGGAAAGAAAGTATTTGCCATGACTGGGGAAAGGATGAATGTTGTGTGTGTCTGGAGCATGGTTTGGGGAGAGTTCCTAGGGGGTAATGGAGATTGGAAATGTACTCGGTAGGAAAGGGGAAGAAAGGTGATATTTATGTGCACCTACTGTATACTGGGCTCTGTAAGGTACTGGGTACTGAAGATGTATATGGGAATTCATTTGGTTCTCGCAATCAGCCCGAGGAAGCAGGTACAGAAAAGCAGAGTAAACCGATCAGTATCACACCTAACAAGTGGCAGAATCCTGATTCACACTGAGATCACTCTCCGACCCTGATGCCCAGGCTCTTTCCGCATACCACATCAACCTTCGGACTTGCATACCAGTTGGACACTATGGAAAAGGGGAGCTTCAAAGGTTTTTGAATATGGAGGAAACACGTTTTCCATTGTAGCTTATTTATTCGCTTATTCATTTATTTCCTGCTTTTGCTGGTGATAATGTAGAGGATTGCTTAAAGGGTGGAGAGATTGGAGGCTAAAAATAATCAGTTGTGAACCTTTTGCAATAGGTAAAAGGTAGGGGGGACTTGAACTAGGGCCATTGTAATGGAGAGGAGGAGGCACGTGTGAGAGAGAGGCTGGCTTGCCAGGACATATGACCAGTCGGATGTGGTCAGGTGCAAGGATGATGGAGAGTCAACCATGAAGCCATGGTTTTCCATCTGGTATGATATGGTGGATCTCATCGCTGTTCTTCAGTGAGATAGGAAGTCTGGGCAGAGGCATGGATTTAGAGAAGGAAGTGAGTTCGGTTTTGTTACAGTTTGGTTTTCTCAGAGTCTTCCCAGTCCATGTCCAGGAAGCAGGTAGATATGTGGGTCTGAAGCTTGAGGGAGAACAAAGACAGAGTCTTGGGGAATATCTACACATGTACTCTGGGCAGAAGAAATGCAGCAAATAAACAGAACCCAGTGGAAGCAGTTGAAGAGGACCAAGAGTGAGTGAGAGAGGTCATCACAATAATGGGGGAAGAGAATTTCAATAAGGAAGAGGTGGTTGGCATTGTCAGGTGCTCCAGAATGGCCAGGTCAGATAGACTGGAAAATGTGCCTTCCATTTAGCGATTGAAGAGGTTATTGAGGAAAACAAAGCAGGTTAAGTAGACTATTAGGGGCAAAAATCATGTGGCAGCAGTTTGAAAACTGAATTGAAGTGGTTACCTGGAAACACTGAGTGTGTAGAGTGACGGCAGAATCTAGAAATTGTCAGTAGGATGGAGAAATTTGAGCACATATTTTGGGAGAAACTAGTCACTAAAGAGATAATAAATGGGGAGAGAGAAGAGGATAATTGATAAAGATTTTGGAGGAGGCAGGAAAGAATGGAAGGCAGTGTGCAGAGAGAAGGTTAGCTGTGGACTTGAGCAATTCCTCTGAAATGGGGTTAGGAGGAAAGAATGCGCAGAGTGCTGATAAAGTTGGGTTTTTTTTTTCAACAGAAAAAAATGTGTGAGGCGTTCATGATTAGTTACCTCTTTAATTTAGAATCTTTTTGTCTAAGAAACCTTGCTCCATTTATTCCATATAAAGTCCTATGGAAACAAAAAACAACATGATTAAAAATGGGTAAGGGCGCCTGTGTGGCTCAGTGGGTTAAGCCACTGCCTTCGGTTCAGGTCATGATCTCAGGGTCCTGGGATCGAGTTCTGCATTGGGCTCTCTGCTCAGCAGGGAGCCTGCTTCCCTCTCTCTCTGCCTGCCTCTCTGCCTACTTGTGATCTTTCTCTGTCAAATAAATAAATAAAATCTTTTTAAAAAAATGGGTAAAAGAGGGGCACCTGGGTGGCTCAGTGTTGGTTAAAGCCTCTGCCTTCGGCTCGGGTCATGATCCCAGGGTCCTGGGATCGAGCCCCGCATCGGGCTCTCTGCTCCGCGGGGAGCCTGCTTCCTCCTCTCTCTCTCTCTGGCTGCCTCTCTGCCTACTTGTGATCTCTGTCTGTCAGATAAATAAATAAAATCTTTAAAAAAAATGGGTAAAAGACTCACATACATCCTTCTCCTTGTAAAGATATACAGACGGCCAGTGAGCATGTGAAAAGATGCTCAACATCATTAATTATTAGGGAAATGCCCATCAAAACCACACTTCACACCCATCAGGATGTCAAAACCAAAACCAAACCCAAACCCAAGCCAAAAAACGAACCAAAAAATCTTGAAAATAGCAAGTGTTGGTGAGGATGTGGAGAGATTGGAACCCTTGGGCACTGCTGGTGAGAAAGTTGGCAGGATGGTCTGGTTAATCTGGGCCAGGCTTGGCTGATCACAGCTGTAAGTCAGCTGGTGGTCAGCTAGGTGTTGGCTTTTCTCAAATGGCGTCATCTGGGACAACTTGTATCTATTCCATGGGGCATCTCATCCTTGAGAACATTAACCCAGGCTTGTTCTTATGATGTGACACAGGTTTAAGCAAGCAAGTCAATTATGTAAGAGAGCTAGTGAAAATGCATATAAGCTTTTCAAGCCTCTGCTGGCTTCTCATTTGCTAACATCCCATTGGCCAAAGCAAGTCATATGGCATAGTTCACATTCAGAGTGGGAGGGGTCTACAGAGTTACAGGGCAAAGGGCAAGGCTATAGAGAGGCCATTAACTGTGGATACTAATGTAGTTTATCTATTACAGAATGCTTAAGTAAAGCCTGGGAACTTGCACATTTAACAAGCTTCCCAGAGTGATTCTTATGTGGGTGATCCATGGACAATATTTTCACAAATGTTGTCTAGTGTCTTTTGGCACCAAGAATGCAACTGCAATCATAAAAGGTGGTTGCAAGTTGGGCGACAAATATCCCTTTCCTTAGTTCCAGCTTATGATTCAGGCTGCTTGGTCTCTTGGAGGCAGAAGCTTAACTAAAGCTTTATCTGTGTTTCAGACAATCTCATACAGTCATTTACTTTTTACAAAGAATAATGCAGTTGGATTAAAGCTGATAAGGTATTATTTTTCCATGCAGGTCAGGAAGGCATTGTTGGTTTGTTTTGTGTTGCTTGTTATAATATGTATTTCTGTCCCAGAGAAGCTCGTATAATGGAAATGAAGCATCGAGGTAGTTTATGGGGCATGTGATAGGATCATAAAGTTGAGACTGTTGCTTGGACGAGACCTTTCTTAGAATAGTAATCCAAGCAATGAGAACATGTACAGGAAAGAAGGGAAATCGTAAGAAGAAACTCCATTACTTAGCCAGTTGTGGGAGGTTTTTGTTCCTCAGACCCTTAGTCAAAATGGGGAATTAGAGATATACTTAAGATGGCCGCCCTCATGCAGGTCACAGGTGAGCTCAGCAAGGCGGGAACCGGGATAGTGTTGGCTCCCTGATGCCAACCACAGTGCCTGCCATATATTGAGGGCTGAATAAAAGTGTTGAACGAATGCAGATTCCTGGGATCCATTGTCAGAGATTTTGAATGAGTAGACTGAAGAGTGTTCCTTACGGTGTGGTCCCTCAGCCATGTGAATGAGAATCACTTACAGAGTTTGTTTAAAATCAGATGCCTGTGTTCCCACCTTCCATGTCCTGCATGGGATGTGTGAGAGACCCCACTTTCCACATTTGTGAAATCCCTGAGTAGGGACAGCTGCCACCAATTCAGTCTTGTCTGCAGGTGTGGTTCTTGTCTTGGGTTTGATTCTCATCCTCTACCCTCGCCCCAGCACAGTCACTACAGGGTAGGCTCTGGGCCAGCACACTGATCTGAGGACTGCGGCCGGGCCAGCTCCCTTCACATGGGATTGGGGTTAGTCATTTAACATCTCTTAGCTCTTTAGTTTTCATTTCCTCAAGTTTGTATTTTGAGGACTTTCCCCCTGGGCAGCCAGATTTAAATTAATACTATATTGTCAGCTTCCTTATTCTAAGGGATAGAAGTTGGCCCTTGACACTTAAAGCAACTATGGGGTCCCGGAGTCCTGAGCTGTAAAGTATCAGTTGCTTCCAGAAGGCTTTCTTGCTTCAGTGTCTTTGACAATGTAGGCTTTCCTAGTGCTGGGAGTTTGGAGAAAATGGAGCACTGAGCTCTGGAAAGTGGAGCAACTGAGTAACGCCCTCCCAGGCATGTGGGATCTGGACATGAACAGCTGTAGAGTTGCAAGATAAGAATCTCCTTTGCCCCATAATTTTCCATTACAGGTATCACTTCTATCACCAGAATGTTTTAAAATATCAAAACAAACTGGACACTTTCTCCCCCTGTCTGGAAGAAAGGCATGTTTATTTAAGTGCGGAGTGTGACATTTGGAAATGTGTGACCTGTGAAAGAGGTTTTTGGAGAGTAGTTGGGGGTTTGAATGGAACATCTCCCATTTTGTGTATTTCTCTTATTTTTGTTCATCCTGTGTCTTATTCACATAGTGATTTTAATTCACTTGCCTGATCTCCTGAGTCAAGGATTTAGGCATAGCCGTTCTCTGTCATAAGGGTAAGATTTCCAGAAGGGCTGTAGGGATGCTTCCATACTAAAAGTGAATGCACCAAGCCAGCCAAGCTTCAAGTGTCTTATAGGCTAGGGATCTCAAGTATGCTTGCATAAGAGGATTCAGGAACCTTCCCTCTGGGAACAAATGGCCAAACAGTACGCTGAGTTTCTTCCAGTCTTCTTGGAGTGCAAGCAAAGGCAGTCTCTGCCATGACATTACCTTCCTGTGAGCCTTTTAGTGCTAGTGCTGTTTTGCTCTGATGCTTGGAACCCTGTGTCTTGAGTCACTTTCTTAGTGTTCTTTGGTTCTGCCTGGATTTCAGCCGAAATCGTGCTTCATGACTTTTCTATTCCCAGTGTGCTTGCTCCTCACAGCAAAGGACCTATCAGCTGTTTCTTGAATCATTTTGTGTCTTTTAGGGTGTTAACATTTTCAATTTTGCCACATTCCACAGTTTTACCTGCTCTGACGTGAACTCGATAAAGAGCTACCAAAATTGAGTAAAGAGATACATGAGTATCTGGAAGCATGAGCCATCCTTTTCTCTTTAGCCTGCCTTGATTATTTTATCTCAGTCAGCTATGAAAAGAATCAAGCACTTTATTTTTTATTTGCTTTTAATTTTTTTTTTTTAAGAGAGGAAGAGACGGAGTGAGGGGGAGCAGAGGGAGAAGGAGAGAGGGAGAATCTCAAGCAGTCTCCACGCCCAGCACAGAGGCCAGCTCGGGGCTCGATTTCACGACCCTGAGATCATGACCTGAGCCGAAATCAAGAGTCGGACGCTTTACCAACAGAGCCCCCCAGGCGCCCCAAGAACCAAGCATTTTAAATGCTTGCTTGAAAACTCACAGAAAAGCAAATTTCAACTCCTTAGACTTTAACTGAATCATGGCTTCCTCAGGCCCACCAGTTCATGTCCTTGACAGTATTTGCATTTGGGACCATTGTATTTACTTCTTCCTGGGACAGGAGTTCATACTCCTGGGGTAGTCGAACTCGTTTGAAGCTGGCAGTTCCATTCTAGAGAACACGAGGTGGTAGTCAGCAGCGTGGGCCTTGGAATCAGTCAGATGTGGTTCCTGTCCTTACTCTGCTTCTTAGTAGCTGTGCAGCCTTGGGGGAAGTCATTTTGCCCATCTTGGGTCTGTTTCCCTGTTTTCCACATGGGGACCGGAGCAGTCCCAACAACATAGGTTAGTTGTGAGGATTTAGTAACAGACTCTATTTAAAGAGTAGTGCATAATCCTTGGACCCAGCTGTCATCATAATGATAGTTATTTCCTTGACTTGCTCAATTAGGAATAGTACAGGATGCTAGGACATACTGTTCCTCTAGGATAGGGGGCAGCAACCAAATCCAGCCTGCCTGTGAGCTAACAAAGATTTTCACATTTTTAAATCGTTGAAAGAAATGAAGAGTACTGTTGGTGGCATGGGGAAATGATATGAAATTCATATTTCTGGGTCCATCAATCATCTGTTACTGGAACCCAGCCATGCGTGTTCAGCACCATGTTGTCTAAGGCTGCTTTCACTCTACAAAAGCAGAGTTCAGTACTTGCAACAGTGATCGTATAGCCTGGAAAGCTTTGATATTTACTACTTGCCAGTCTCTGCTCTAGGACATTTAGCTGCCTGTCTGGATCATCAGAGGTATGGATAATTTGGGTATAATGTGCTGATTCTCACCACTTACATCTCCAAACTCTGTGTGTGTTTGTGTATGCAGAGTAATTTACAAGGGAGGAAATTATATAGGTTCCCCACAGGACAAATGAGATGAGGCTGTTGCGGCATTTTAAACTAAGGGTTCACTTTGTGTCTTTGAGGGATCAGGAAGAATTTAAAAGTAGTGGTACCATTGGTTAGATGCATTTACATGTTCTATTGTTTTTCTTTCTTCCTTCAGAACCTTCTTGGCAGGGAGGCGAGAATGGATGATTAGTTTCTCTTTGTAAAACGGATTGAATTGCTCTTATTAGATGTACTGTAATTCCGAGGCGTTGATTCTGAATGTGGCAAAGTCTCATCTCGGCAACTATCACCTTAACACCCTAGTCTCCCCAAAAAAGGGCAATTTCTATAGAGAAATGGAAAATCTTAGAATATCCAGGGTGGAACGAGCCTTGGAGATCTACAGAGATGATATTCATATTAATATCGCTCTGCTGATGTAGATATAATATCCTGTTTGAAGGCAAAATACTGTATAATGAACAAGCCCTAGTCCATTGAGCCTGTTTGACCAGGATGGCCTTTAATGGGTGTTTGTGTGTTGGAACTAGATTTGAATACCTGTAAGATATTAAATTTCATATGCTTTACAAAATGTGCAGTTATAGAGACACATAGACATAATGCCCAGTTTTGAATTGTGGGGGTGGGGATAGAAATGTTGCCCGTTTAGGGCATTTCCTCTGCCTTTCCCTGGGTCTATCCTCAGCCTGGCCCGTGGCCTTAATGAAATTCTTTTCCAGTAGGGGTGAGGTAGGCATGGGGCTGGGGAAAGGGGTGGGCAAGATCTGGAAATTTGGTCTCCTAGGGGGAAAGACACGTGTTTCACTGAGCCGTGCAGACATACCAATCTGAGCGTCTCTGTCAGGGAGGGATCCTAGGCTGTGAAGCCGCAGGTGTGTTGGGGGTGGGGGTGAGAGAATGGCCTGCCCCAAGGAGAAGGGGGAAGGCAAAGAAGCAATGAGAAGAGGTACTGGATTAGATCTTTCTGAAAGGATCTCAGAACCTCCTACTCCTCCCCACCTCTTGCTTTTATACTTATAGGACTGGCGAGAGGGGAGATGTATTTTTTAACATTTGATGTTCTCCTGGTGTACCCCATGATTCTGTGTATAGCCAACAGGCCAAGCTGAAAGGTGGCCACATGTATATGGAACTGACATTCAAGTTTGTTAGATACAGAATCCATTGAGTAGTCTTACTTTACAGCCTGAGGATTTATACCAGAAACTTCCTTATAGAACTGGGCCTGGCCCCCTTTGCCCTCTAGCCCTCCTTCCCCTTCTGCGGTCCCCAGGGAGGCACAGTCAACATCTGTCACAGTCACTAGCTATGTACACACCAGTGCTTCCTCTTTATACACTCTACTGGTGGACTTCCACTTTGATGAGGCTTGGATACGGAGTGGAAATCTGACTACTCAACAAGCTGCCTTATGGGGGAATCAATTTTTAGATTGGCCATTGTGGACAACAGTACGGCAGTTCCTCCAAAAATTAGAAACACCAGGGGTGCCTGGGTGGCTCAGTCGGTTGAGTGTCTGACTCTTGATTTTGGTTCAAGTCGTGATCTCAGGGTCATGAGTTCAAGCCCCACACTGGGCTCCACACTGAGCATGGAGCCTGCTTGAGATTCTCTCTCTTCCTCTTCTTCTGCCCCTCCTACCCCACCCTGCCTACTCATGTGCACTCTCTCTCTCTCTCTATCTCTCTTGGAAAAAAAAAACGCTATTAAAAAAAGGAAATAGGGGCACTGGGTGGCTCAGTGGGTTAAAGCCCCTGCCTTTGGCTCAGGTCATGATCCCAGGGTCCTGGGATCGAGCCCTGCATCAGGCTCTCTGCTCAGCCGGGAGCCTGCTTCCTCCTCTCTCTCTGCCTACTTCTCTGCCTACTTGTGATCTCCGTATGTCAAATAAATAAGTAAAATCTTTAGATAAAATACTCATCCTTAAAAAAAAAAAGAAATAGAAATACCATATGACCCAATAATTCCACTATAGGGTATTTACTGAAAAAAAACAAAAGCGCTAACTTGAAAAGATACATGTACCCCTATATTTATTGCAGCATTAGTTATGATAGCCAAGATATAGAAATGATCTAAATGTCCAATAAGAGATAAATGAATCAGGAAAATGTGGTGTGTGTATGTGTGTGTGTGTGTGTGTGATGGAATATCACTCAGCCATAAAAAGAATGAAATCTTGCGATTTGCAACAACATGGTTGGACCTAGAGGATATAATGCTAAGTGAAATAAATCATTCAGAGAGAGACAAATACTATATGATTTCATTCATGTGTGTAACCAAAGAACAAAACAAATGAATAAACAAACAATAACACAGTACAGAGAGAAGACTGATGGTTGCCAGAGGGAAGGGAGGATGGGCAAAATGGGTGAAGGAGAGTGGGAGTTATAGGCTTCCAGTTATGGAATGAATAAGTCACAGGGATAAAAAGCACAGTGTAGGGAATATAGTCAATGGTGTTGTAATGAAGTTGTGTGGGGATACACGGTAGCTACACTTGTGGTGAACACAGCGTAATATATAGAGATTTTTAATCACTATGTTGTACACCTGAAACTAACGTAACGTTGTGTGTCAACTATATGCAAATACAAAGCTTTGAAAACAATAAAGTAATCAACTTGAATGCCCAAACTACCAGTGCATTTGAACAGCAGAGCTGATGACTCTGTCCTGTGAATGGTTTAGGCAGGAGAACAGCAGTGGGCACAGCTAGAGATGTCAACACCATGAAGTATAATGACTCAGGGGCTTTGACGTCTTCCCCCGGATGAGGCCAAGAAGAGCTCTTGGGCTTCCAGCCTCCAGGGCGTGTGTTTCCCTTGGACCAGGTGGTGGTCGGTCTTCAGGGATCTGCACCTGCTCAATACAGAGTTCTGAGCAATGGGTGGTGGGAGTGGACACAGTTGACCCTGGGCCATTTTGAGTCTGTGGCTGGGCCAGAATGTTGTCAACGCCCACAGGACTGTGGAGGCTCCTGAGCTCAGGGACGAAGGCCGAGTAAGAAAACCATCTGTCACTAGTCCTTTAGCCATGTTTTTTCACCAAACTCACACTTTTATAACAGGCAGAGGATCAAAGGTGTAAATAAAGCCAATTATTTGAGTTTGCCATTGATTTTCATGTATAAATTCTCAATATAGTTTTGATTTAATCATTAAAAATAATGGCCTGGAGTTTTGCATTCTGCTGTGGCAGTTATACAGTTGGCCAGCAAGAGCCTTGTGCTCAGAGGTTTTCTCTTCTCAGAAGGGAGCCTGTGTTAACAGTCATGCCTGCTGATGAAGAAAAGCTCCTGTTTTCCAGGTGCTTGTGTTGTGTCAGGCATTGTCGAAGTGTTTACTAATGTGACCTCATTTAATGCCACTGGTAGTTCTGTGAAGCACATTCCTCTTTTTAGGCACATGTTACAGATGGGGAAACTGAGGCTCGGGGATTCACTTGTCCAGGACACCAGCTGATAATTCTAAGGAATTCTTGAAATTCTAAGGCAAAGCTGTCTGACTTCCTCCCCCATTCTTTGCACCACGTTTGGAAACTTCTGTGGGGAGGTTTGTTTGGAGGGCTGTCCATCGGGCAGTAAGTGTCTTGCAGACCCGGCTGGACTGGAGACCCAGAGCTAGAGCTGGAAACCAGGAGTGCAGGTGAAAGGGAACAATTTCCTGGGAGACCAGGAAAACCAAAAAGGAAGCTCTAGCTTGTGGGGGCCAGAGAAGGCAAGACTTAGGGGAGAAGCTGACAGCTTCACTAACCAAGTAGAGAGAGACTTGGGCCTCAGAGGAAATGGACAGAGAGACTGTAAGTGGGCAGGGTGGGCAGCCTGGCTCCCTCTGAACGTCCCTTTCACCCGGCTTCCTTCCCATGCAGCTCCGGTGTGCAGGGCCACTCGACCACATTCTGCCAAAGGACTGAATGGGGGTGGGGTGTTTAGGTTAATTAGTAAGGCTGTATCCTCTAGGGAGATCCCAAACTTGGGTGTGTTGACTAGACGGAAAGGAGAGTGTGCCAGCCCCCTTCTCCCCTCTGATTGGTCTCCCTTCCCTGATCTGGTCCTGTTTACTTCTGGCCATTGTCATTGCTTGGTAGATTGGAGCCCCTCTTCCTTAGGCCTGGAGACATCACAATGGCTCAGTCTAGTGTTTTTGTGTGCCGAACACTGGGCGCCAAGCTGAAGGCGCCTTCCTGGTGATCCACTGTGTCCTGGGCCTGGGAGCATCAGAGTGACTTTTCTTTTTCTTTTTTTTTTAAAGATTTTATTTATTTATTTGACAGAGAGAGAGAGAGAGAGCACAAGGTGATAGAGCTTCAGGCAGAGGGCAGAGGGAGAGGAAGAAGCAGAGAGTCCCGCCGAGCAGAGAGCCTGATGTGGGACTCAATCCCAGGACCCCGGGATCATGTCCTGAGCTGAAGGCAGACACTTAACTGACTGAGCCCCCCAGAAACCCCCAGAGTGACTTTTCACATCTTATCACTGTCCTTGGAGATAGTAATTGAGTAACAAGTCTTCTCAGAGAGGGAACAGCTTGTCTGCTCTGCTTTTCGACTCGCAAAGTTTATGTCGGAAGGAAGGTTTCTTTTCCCAGGGAGGTGTTACTATTTCCCAGGGTCCCCCTCATCTGTGCAACTAATGAGAAGGCAGGTAGCTTTACTGCAGAAGCACAAAGTGTGAGGACAGAGACAAGATGCTTCTGCTTTGCCCTTCAGATCGAAGATAGGAGTAGTGTGACACCAACTTAGTGAGCTATGTTGCCATCATTGTGCCTCCTGGTCTTTAGACAGAAGAGGTAGGCAGATGACATAAATGACTGTCATTCTTTCTACGTGTCTGAGGTTTGGTTTGTCTGCTCATTCGGCGAGTTTTCCATTAGCCGTGCAGCATCACAGTCGTTTTCTGGTACCATGTATGGCTTTATTCATCATCGTCTCCAGCCTTCCACACGTGCCCCCATTAAAGAGATTTCTCTAATTACGTGTTATGCAGGTGTTTTGTATTACAAACAATGTTTAATTGTATTCGTTCGGAACAGGTTGCAATTAAAATCTATAAACCACTTAAGCCTCTCTAAAAGCTCCATCTACCTTTCAGCTTAGCATTAATATTTACCCTAGAGAGGAAAAACATCTCATCCTGTATTTCTCTGATGTATGTACCATTTTTGTTATTAATAAAAACAAAAGACACATGTTTAATTGGATCCCTTAGGTATTGATTAAAAAAAGAGTTGGATTCCTCCCTTGCCAGGGTGGTTCCATAGGGCATCCCTGAACCATCCTTTGTTTCGATCCTTTGAGGGTTCACATGCTGAATGTTTTCCTTCCAACTACCATGCTGAGAGCTTACCAAATGCTGTGCCCTTGAGTGTGGGCAGCAGAAGTTCTCTGAGAGAGGGGAGGTCTGCAGCCCGCGAGGGCCCGAAGAGAAGGCCACCTCGAGCTCTCTTCCCATGTTGGGCAAAGGGAGGAAGGAAACAGCAGCCATTTGGCACCAAAATCCTGCTCACCTGGGGGTTCGGACTGTTGGAAGTTAACTGTGTAATACATCCGAGGACAGTTCCAACGAGCCCTTTTTTCGACTCAAAAGTGTTACTATTTCTTTCGATACTTTATCTCATAAACAATATTCAATTTTCAAGGCAGTGAAACTAATCAGAATAGCAGATGAACCCAGCACAAGGGAAAGGAGGTAGAATGAGTACATTGCAAATGGGACAGAGTGGGAAAATAGGAGAATGTTGGTAACCACAGGGTGGGTTTTTTTCCTGTGAGTTCACTTCTCTGTGGGTTTGTCCTTCGAAACACCAGACACAGGAGGGAGGAACAGTATTCAGAAGTTCTTGCAGCCCTTCTGTCTGTGGCATTGGGATGTTTCTGGTGATGGGGCTGGCTGTGTAGTTCCTCTGGAGCCCGTCATCACAGACCCTGGTGGGGTGGAATTCTCTTGCACCACAAGGCAGGCTGGGGGCGTGGAGGTTGAGGCAGGCATAGGGGATGGTAGCTGTGATACGTTCTGGAACACCATTCTGGCATCTTCTGGATTCTTGAGAATTGGTTCTCTCTCAAGCCCCATCTTATGTTCATCTTTATTACGCCTTTCATTTCAACCTTTGCTGGCAGGTAAGGAGATCAGCGTAACCTTTAAGGTCTTCACAAGAGAAGTTGAACAATAGCATTTATTTATGTATGTATAGATTTTATTTATTCATTAGAGAGAGGGAGAGAGAGAGTGAAGGAGCATGAGCCAGTGGCGGGAGGCGGTGGGAGGGAGAGGCAGAGGGAGAGGGAAAGGCAACTCCCCAGCTGAGCAGGGAGCCTGATGTGGGGCTTGATCCCAGGACCCCAAGATCATGACCTGAGCTGAAGGCAGACGCCTTACCGACTGAGCCAACCAGGTGCCCCTGCTCTAATAATTTATTTAACCAACATTTACTGAATGCTTCCTGAGTCAGGTCTCTTGCTAGAGTGTTGGGGGCATAAAGATGAAGGAATTCTCACCCTTGAGGAGGTCACAGTCAGCTGGAAGTAAGCCAGGAATTACAAAGTTCTTGGACAAGTGCCAGCATGAAGATCTGCAGCTCTGTTCCCTGAGTGCTTTGGGGGTGAGGGTGCTCAGAACAGTGACTGGACACTGGCAGCCCTGTTAGCAGATCTGGAGGTCTGTCCACCTTGGACTTGACATTCAGCCTCTGGCCAAATGCTTGTCTTCGAAAACGATTTTATTTTAACACAATCAATTTTTTATTATGCTAACTCACATGATGTATTCTGTAGAGATTTACTAAACCATTTTTCCCTTTAAAATAACTCACTATATGTTTTGACATGCTTCAGGGGATACTTTAAAGTAGCATGGATTGGACAATACCAGAATACATCAGTGTGAGGCAAAGCCTGAATCAGTAACACACAAACAACTGCATCTTCAAAAACATAAAGGAAAGCAAAATGCTAAAAATCATAAACTACAGAGAGGCAGCCTGGCATGGGGGACAGTACTTGCAAAGAGGAAGGCACAGGTCCCTGCTGGCTCTTCTGCTGAGTCCCCCTAGCAGGTGCCTGTTTCTCTTCAGACCTCAGTTTCCTGGTCAGGAAAATGGGTGGTGGATGAGAATCTCAGGTCACTAAAGTTCCTTCCCGGAAGCATCCAGCCTTGGGGACAAACTGCAGGGAATGCAGCCCTCCCTAGTGAATGGGGCTTCTAGTCTCTGCTTGTCCCAACCCTCTGGCCTCCCCTTCCTGGCCCTTTCCTGTAGAAGGCCGAACAGAATGCAACCCTGGGATCAGACTTTTGGAGGAATGAATGAGGGCTTGCCTCTTTTGTTCCATCCCCCACCCTTTCTTAATGCATGCACATGTGTGGTCCTGTGCACACACACATGAACACACTCCCCTGCCGTACTGGAGAGAAAGAAGAGACGCCTATTTTTCACTGGAGTCTCACAAATGACGGATGTACTTTTACACAGTTAAGCTATTAGATGGAATTTCATTCTCCTTGTCAAGTTGCAGACAGGGGAAGGAGCCCAGAATTCTAATGGTGCTGGTGTTCTTGGCGAGCACCTTTCACAGGGTGGTAAGGTAATCAGTCCGCAGTTAGGCAGTCTGAAGTCTTCAGTTTTCCTCTGACTTGGAAAAAGAGGAGGGGTGGGGTGGGGAGCTTGGTATTATGGCTTCCATCCGTGGGACTTTGCTCTGAGGTTAACTTACTTTTTTCCATCAATTGCGTAGTCCTCTGCATCCCCGCAGTACCCATGGCAATCGAGGAGCGAGGACAAGACAGATTGACTCTTTGTGTCTTTGTAGCACTGGTGGACCACAGACTTTTGGGAACTGGAGTTGCTTTTATTGTTTTGAATTCAGCCCTGTACGCTCCTTCAGTCAGGATGCATTTACCTTCCCAGAATCCACTCCTTAAGGACAGGCAGGTGGGCTACTCAGGGCATCCTAAAGTCTTCTGGCTCAAAGAACATAATGCAGTTTAGCTACAAACCCACCCCATTCCCACCTCTGCCCTCCTTTTTGTGATTTTAGCAGTTTGGGTTTATGGGAAACTCTCAGTTCCTCAATGTAGCCTGCCAAAGAATAAGATGTAATGGGATGTAATTGACTCCAAGGAGTCCTTGCATCTCTTGTCCCTTGCTGGGACCTGAATAAGTCTGTTGCCTTGGCTTTGTGGGCCGGGCCAGTATCTGTAGCCTTCTTGCCATTCGTGGAGCAAATGGTTGCAGGCAGTTGCAAGAGTCCAGTGCTCTGCTTGTCATGGGAAGCCTATTGACTTTAATCGTGACCATCTGGCTGGATGCCTCAGAAGAAGATGTCTCAGGGAAGGCTTATTTCACGAATTGACCTTTGTTTATTTCAAAGCCGCACTGCTGTTCCAACTTCAGCATTGCATTTTATGCGATGGGCACTGGAAGTACAAACGGAAGTTCTGCAAAAGGTGCTCCCCACGAAACTTACCAATCCATGTGTGATTGCCACTTTCTTTTCTTTTTATTTTTTTTTAAAGATTTTATTTATTTGAGAGAGATCGAGAGAGCATGAAAGGGGTGAGGGGCAGAGGGAGAAGCCAGCTCCCTGATGAGCAGAGGGCCTGATGTGGGACTTGATCCTGGGACTCCAGGATCATGACCTGAGCCGAAGGCAGTTGCTTAACCAACTGAGCCACCCAGGTGCCCCGATTGCCACTTTCAACACAGTCGGGACACATTGCCGTTCCCCTTTTACTGAAAACATATGGTGGGTACTTCAAGCAAACTCTAGGCCAAGTCATGGTGCCATTAAGGAGAGCAGGCATTAAAAATGGGAAAATGGTATCCAGGTGGCAGGAGGAATTCAGTAGGTGGGATGGGAAATATTTATTGTTAACGAGCTTTCATAAGGAGAACAGAAACAAGTTAGATGTGATTTGCAGGTCTATTGGCAGGCAGGATTTGCCTAGCAGACGGGAAACTTGGAGAGGATTCTCAGTACTCTACCTCACACTTGACCCGAGTCTGTCCACCCCACCCCACCCTTCCCTGGAACATGCTGAAGAAGTATTGAGCATTGCAAGTTTATTTAAAATAATATCTGCCAATGGTCAGTAAGTGCCACATTCCCGGCACCACACTAATGGCTTTTACTTACCTTCTCTCGCGTCATTCTGACAAAGATCGTGTGAGGTGGGAGATATTATCCCCATCTTCTGGATGAGAAAATCGAAACTTCGATATTAAGTTGATGGAGGTTGCATGGCTAGGAAGTCCCAGATCTGAGACTCAGTTCCAAGTCTCCCTTGACTTCCAGACCCTTGCTCTGTACTATTTGGAAGTTCAGCAAGAAGGGGGAGGCACTTGTAAATTTGACAACGGATCACAACTTCTCCCAGGGCAGGGCTTGGCGCACGTCTACTGTGTCTTCTCTGCAGCCAGCTGGGTCTGCCTAAGCAGCTCTGGCAATGGGAACACCTGGGTCTCCTTCACAGGAAGGTTTTTAATCTGTCCACACTGCTTCAGTCCCCAGTGGTGCAGTAAAGGAGAGGAAAGAAGAATAGAAGAGATGGCTTTGACACACCCACCGAGAGGCATCATCGGCATCCTCTTCCTCCCAGCCTCAGTGTCACAGAAGGACCGGATGGTCCCAGCGAGAGAGGGGAGGGGGTGGGAGGAAGCTGAAGACAGATTTCCATTTCTTCCAGTGTCACTTCCTTTCCTTTTGTCCTCTCTGAAGTCCATCACCTACCGGGTTTTAGGGTACAGCCAACTGAGGCTTCTTTTGGAGGCAGTGGAAGGGATCATGGGCAAAGTGTCAGAAGAGGGGACAGCAAGGCCAGCTTCACCATCTTTGAGGTGTGTGGGACTGTGGGCAAGTCCCATAACTGCAGCGTTTGGATCTGTATGGTGAACATCGTTATCCTTTCCCATTATGTGTTACTGGATCATTATAAAGATTAAATGGGGAGATATGTGTCAAAGTATTTCAAAAGCCTAAAGCTCCACATAAGTATAGGGGATTTTGAGAAACTTAAGAAAGGGTAGTCACAAAACTGACATTGTCCTTTAAAGATTTTATTTATTTATTTGGGAGAGAGAGAGAGAGATGGGGGAAGGGGCAGAGGGAAAGAGAGAGAATCTCCAGAAGACTCTGCACTGAGCATGGAGCCCGATGTGGGGCTTGATCTCACGACCCTGAGATCATGACCTGAGCTCACGATCTCCTCAAATCAGGAGTTTGAGGCTTATCCCACTGAGCCATCCAGGTGCCCCGACATTGTCCTTTATTTAAATTTTTTTTTTTAATTTATTTGACACAGAGAGAGAGAACACAAGCAGGGGGAGCTGCAGGCAAACGGAGACAGGGAGAAGCAGGCTCCCCACTGAGCAAAGAGTCTATGTGGGGCTCTATCCCAGGACCTTGAGATTATGGCCTGAGAGGAAGGCGGATGCCTAACCCATTGAGCCACCCAGTCCTCCCTGGCATTGTCCTTTTAATGAGAGGCAGTGGGTGCTGTCCTCTTCCCTTGGTGGGCAAGCTTCCTCGTCTTTAAAGCACATTTCCAGAGCAGAAGGAAGCCCAAGCACCACGTTTCTGATCTGAGAGCTAGTCTGAGATGTAAATGAACTCTGTCTCTCAAGACACAGCTTTGCATCTATTTTGCATTCTAATTTATTTATCTAGAGACAAAATCATGCGTTCTTTACTTCTACTCACAGCATATGCAAGCAGATCAAATGAGGTGCTGATCCAGCAAAATGGCAAGTAGCCTTTTGCTTCCTTGAAATTGCTAATTTTACAAATGGCACAGTGTTGAAACATGGCACGGAATATCTATTTTACTAGAATCTGGCAACACAGGCACATATGGTCTTGTCAAAAATGAATCAAACACAATTCCAGGATTATAATTAAGTAGTTGAAATTCCAAAAGGAATAAGTTAACGTGAACAAAGTCGGATTTAGATTGCTTTTTGCTAGCTTTCTCTCAGGCCCCTTCCTTGGCATACTGTTGGCAACATACTGACTTGCTCTGAGAGAAGTTGAATTGTCAAACATCAAACGTTTTCACACTGAATCTAAAGGTGCGTGATTTAACATCTATATTCCATGCTTTGGGGTACGATATGTCAAAAAATCTAAAAGGACCAAGATAGAAGTCAAGCCAAATGTCCCTATGTAAATATTTAGGTTAAAGCCTTTTCCTACTAAACAGAAACTTCTGATCAATTCCCTAGCAGACCTGCCGAGATAAAGAAAGAAGATGGGGCCGTTATAGAAGGAAACTCTCTCTCCCCCATCTCTCTCTCTCATCTCTCTTTCTCTCTCTCTCTCTCTCTCTCACACACACACACACATACTCATACACACAAAATTTCAGTCTCAAACTCTCTCTCTGAATACTCAGTCATGTACAATTCTTGCCTGGAAGACCAACGTCTAGCATAGGGCATGTGGAGAGAGTTGGAGATTTACAGGGATTCCCTTGGAGTTGTTGTGGACATGTTTTGGGTCCTGATTGAGAAGTCAGTATCTATACGATGAAAACAAATGTCAGCCCAAAGGTGGAAACAATCCAAATGTTCTTCAGCTGATGAGTGCATAAACAACCGAGAAACACACCTCCACACAATGGTGTATGATTCAGCGGTAAGAAAAAGAATGAAGGACTGATCCATACTACAGCATGGATGAACCTAGAAGATATGATACCGGAAACAAGGCAGACACAAAAGCCCACATATTCTATGATATCATTTATATGAAATGTCTAGAATAGGCAAATTCATGCACACAGGAAGCCAATCAGCAGTTACCAGGTAATAGGGGAAGGAGGGAGACTGGTTGATCAGCTAAAGAAGATGCAGTTTCCTTTTGGGGTGTTGAAAATGTTCCGAAATTGACTGGCTATAGTTACGCAACTGTGTGAATACACTAAAAACATTGGCTTGTTCACTTTGAATAGGTGCATGGTGTGGTATATGGATGGTATCATATCTCCATAGAGCTGTTACCAACAAAAGTTTCTCTCCAATGGTTTTTGTGTGAACTCCCCATTCAGAAGCTTGGGAGTCCCAGTTCAGATTCCTGACCCCATTGCTAGATTGTAGGATCTCCTGGTTCTTCATGGTCCAGCTTGCTTCTTCCCCAGCTTTAGTTCTATTATCCAGAACAAAAAAAAACCACTCTGGAAGAGAATGGATGCCGTGGTGGAAGAGGGGAGACAAAGACTTTGAGCTTCAAGTGGTGTCTACACAGAACCGCTGCTCCCACTTGGGTAGGCACTCTCCTGTCAAAATTGGCATCCAGTTATTCCCATCCTCCTGTTTTCCTGGGTCCTTGCCAAGCCCAGATCAGGTCACTTCCTTGTGAGATCTAAGTAACCTGGAGATTTTTCTTCCACAAGAGTGCAGAGATTTTATTAATGAAAGCTTCTACAGAACATTTTTTTAATGATTCATACAGGAAATTATAACTTTCATAAGAAAGGGGGGGTAGAATTTTTAACCCTGGTTTAGCATGACAAACTTGAGAATCGAGCTGTGCACTCCACTCACTAGCTCCTTTTCTTGCGTACTTAAAGAAAGGAAAAGAAAGACTTTCTTGCTGTTCGATCCCCAAGCTACTTCTGGTTTCTGACTTGAAAGGCAAGCAGTCCAAAGGGAGGAAATAGTATTTGGACACCTATAAGATAAAATATTATTATAAATTGGATAGTGATTCCTAACTATCGTTGATGAATATAAGTACCTTTTGTTAAAACCTTATCAGTGAACACATATTTCTAGGAAGATTATATTACAGTTGAAATTATGAATAGGGCACTAAAGGCCCATGCTGGAAAGCCAATATGTTCTTAATTCAACTAAAATATTTATTCAGTAAAGACTGACGGTGGTGTGAAGTATTTAAAATGATGGTGGAAACGAAAGCTTTGGACATAAGAGACCATGGTCTACTTAGAACATTTTTCCTGCTTTCTTCCATCTTGGGTCTCTGCGCCTTCCAGCCCTTCACAGAACTTCCAGTTAGCGCCATACTGGGACAGAGCATCCCAAGGTTCACAACCTCTGTGCCCTGTAGGAGCCACTATGAGGAGGGCCCAGGGAAGAACAGGCCATTTTCACTGGAAAACAAGTGGTGGTTACTAATTATGGTGACTGTGTACTTTGGATTTGGATTCGCTGCACCTTTTTTAATAATAAGACACCAACTGCTTAAAAAAAAAGGATGTTTTAATTAATCCATAAAACAGATGTGAAAAGGAGCATTTTAAGAGGTGCAGTCTCTTTTTAAAATGGATCTAACTCTTGAATTCAACATACCCGATATGTTTGTAAATAAACTTACTATATGAATCCTTAAAAAAAAAACAACACCCCATTTCCCTAAGGGGGTTCCCTGAATAGATTACCAAAAATGCTTAGATAATGACAAGTGGTAGTCACCATTCCGCTGTCATTGCACTTAAATATATCTTAACATATGATTTGCTTTGAAGAGGGTTTAAAAAAAAATTCAAACAAATTCAAAGAAATCAATTATACATTATGAAGTTTATTCTCAGCCACTCGATCAAAGCCCTTGGGTACCCAAAGTGGTGGTATTTTTAGAGATATGTGTCTATTTTCTTAATTCATTTGTGGCTGAAAAGAATGATTCTGCTAACAGCATGAAAAAGAGCCAAATATTGACTCCAGAGATTATGCAGGGTGCCCTATAATTAGTTTTATGACCAAAAAGAAAAGAATGCCTTGGATGATTGACAGGATGGATTGAATGAATGAATGAATGAATGAACAAACAGATGTGTAAATATCATCCATTCATTCAGAAATACATCCGAGAGCGTCATTTCAGTGGTGATGAGTGCTCTGGCGATGAGCGCCTCGTAGGGACAAGCCAGGCTCGGGAGAGGGTCCGGGTAGAGGCAATATGTGACTCCAAAAAGGGAAGGCAAAGGGAATAAGAAAAGTATCAGCAAGAAAGGCAGGAAGCCGAGAGAGTGAAGAAGAGAATGATAAGGATTAAGGCGCAGCTGTGAGGAAGGCGGGGCTGCAGGGCAGAGAATCAGCTAGCCGGCGTGGATGGGGGACAGCTGGTGACTCCTGAGAAAGTCTGAAGTCCTAAACCTTTGTAATCTGGAAAACTTGGTTAACCACAGTGACTCATTCCCCAGTTATGCCACAAATCCAGGATTTTACTGGAAAAGCAAGCAGACTGGCCCAGGACATTCTCAACTCCTGCTGCTGTTTCCACTTCGACATCTGACAGAGGTTCTACATGACATAAACAAAGCACAGTCCTTGACTTAAGAATTATTTAGGACGGCTTTCGTTTTGCAGCTAAAACCAGTATCGAGAGTTAAACTTTACAAATTTATGCCCATATGCCGGTCACTGTCCTAAGGGTTTGTATTAACTCACCTAATCCTCAGAATGACGCCAGGAAGTAGAAACCATTGTCATTCCATCTTACAGATGAGGAACTGACTGAGGCCCAGAGAGGTTCGGCGACTTGCCTCTGGTCACACAGCTCAGAAGTCTTGCCATAGACCTTGGGCATAATCACTGGTCTGTATTTCTAGACGTCTGCGTGCAGTTCCAGGAATGGAACCCAGGTCTCCTGGCTCCCAGTTCCCTGTCTTTTCTCCTATGCTAACCAGAACTCTGTGGTGCCCCCTCCGTGGAGCATCGATGGACCAGATAACATTACAGTCCCACAGTGACCACTAGTATGAAAACAAACTCTTCGCTCTCCCTGTCTCTTTTTGAATGGTTCTACCTTTGGGAGGGGGTCAACCCAACCTACCCCCCCACCACTGGGGCTGGGCTGCCCAGAACAATCCCTCCAATTGGCATTGCCGATTGGACAGTGAATTATTCAGAGCTGGCAGAAGCTGTCTCTACCCCTTCATTTTTATTCCGCGCTCACTTCCGAAGCCAACCTCCAAGTGTCCAGCCCTGTTAATGTGGCTCTTTGTAAGTGATTTAAAGGTACATGGCTCGCATTAGAGGGTGATGTGCTGAACAGGAGACCAAGGTATGAAAAACAATGCCACGGAGTGGATCTCAAGGGCGTTGAGTAAACCTGCTGTCAGGATTTTCAGAGAAGATTTGATTGGGAAGAAAAACACATCTTTGCTTCATCATTTCGAAGCAATTTCATGCTTCAGTTCTCTATACTTCTGTCTTCTGAACACTTCCGAGGGCCACACTTGGGCCTCAGCATCAGCCTGAAGTCTTGTACGATGGAGTCGCGGTGCAAGGGCTCTCTGGGCGTGATGTAGAGAGCCGCATGGGAGTGCTTGCTTTTGATACAACATTTAATCATTTTCTTCTGCCTCAATTAAGTTGAAAAGACTCAAATGCAGCTTAAAATCAAAAAGCGTAGCTGAATGAGGTTTATATCAGATATTGAAAAGCTAAGATGTTCCCCTTCTGAACGCAGCCAGGGAGGAGGTGGAATGGGGGTGGAAAGGACAGAAACCGCAGAGCCTTCCCAAGGGGAGTGTCTGGTGCTTGGTGGGTGGCTGAGTCTGTTATGTCAACATTTCAAATGCCATGTGGTCATTTCTTTAGGACCTTGTTTTATGATCTTTGTGGTTGTTTCTCTGCCCACCCCCCAGCTTTATTGAGATATAATTGACATATAACATTGCGTGAGTTTAAGCTGTTTAACCTGATGATTTAATACACATATACAGTGAAATGATTAGTGTGATAAGGTTAGTTAACACATCTGTCAACTTGCATAGTTAAAGTGTGTGTGTGTATGTGTGTTGAGAACATTTAAGATCTACTCTTTCCAGGATACAATATAGTATTGCAAACTATAGCCACCTTGCTCTGTGTACATTATGGCTCCAGAACTCATTCATCCTGTAACCGGAAGTTGGTAGCCTTCAACCAGGATCTTGCCATTTCCCACTTTCCTAGCCCCTGGCAACCATCTTTCCTATCTCTGTTTCTCTGTGAGTTTCGCTTTTTCTGATGCCACACATTAGTGAGACCGGACAGTGTTTGTCTTTCTTTGTCTGACTTATCTCTGTGAGCAGAATGCCCTCAAGGTCTAACCATGTTGCAAATGGTGGGATTTTGTGGGATTGTTTCTTGGTGTGATGCCAGCCTGAGCAAATGTGGTTTCCTTCAGTGGTGTGGTTGGCGCCTGCTGCGGGAGTGGAGAAAGGGTCCTCTTGGTTCTCCCACACGCACTGTGTCCTAGACTCCGTGCTTGGGTGTCACACATAGATCGGAACAGGGCTCCCTGCTCTATATGCACATCAGCATCTCCCGGGGAGCTTTTCCAAAAGTGCTCAGACTCATGCCCCATCTCGTAAGATTCGGATTCATTTGGTCGAGGGTGGGGGTCTGGGCATTTATAATTTTCAAAGCTCCCCAGGTGATTCCAAGGGGCAGCCCATGTGGGGAATCTCTGACTTAGAGGGTCTCATTGAATTTGGGGGAACTTTTCCTGCTCTGCTTCACTCACCCTTTTGACCTTTGGGGGAGAGTCCCATTCTTCATTGTGACAGGGGTGAGAAGTGTGTCTGGTGGCCTCAATCCTCAGAATACATGAGCCAAATCCCTTCGGAACCTTCGACCAGTGGTTTGGATGGCCTCCATTTCATGCCTCTGTTTCCGGCTGGTATTTCCAGCTTTGCCAAAGCCCATTTTTGGTAACCTTGCCTTCTGCACACCTTAAGAGAGATTGTTTGCCTTTGTAACTTATCAGTGTGGAAGGATTTTTAGGAAGCCCCAAGGAAAGAAACCTTCATCTTCCTTCCATTCAAGGCTTCATTCCCGGGACGCTCTGAGACAATGCAGGCCTTTTTCTGCTCTCCCTGGCCAGCCTTCCTGGAGAGGATTTCTGAAGGCAGAGCTCGTGGGGCCTGAGGGGGGTGTTCCTGGAGCGGCAATTCCAGACCGAAATTCCCTGGCTCGGAGTCTCCCTGGGAAGCCCCTGCGGAGGCCCAGGTGTGCACCGAGGTGAAAGAAACCTATTGTGGAGGGATTGTGCTCTGCCAGGGACCTCAGGGCCCGGTCGGGGGCAGTGAGGGAGGAGACAAAGGGGAAAGCATCTCCGTCTGCTTCGGGTGGCCGTGAATGACGTTGGCAAACAAGGTCTGGGGCTGCAGAAGGAGACAGCGCACGTCTGTGCAGGTTTCAGGGTCCTGACAAAGTGAAAATTTCAAGAGAGATTTACAGACACGCTCCCCGCCCACCATAGACGTCTCTGTCACGACTGTGAGTTTGCAAAGCACTACTGGCATTATTTCACATCTCTGTGACTTAGAAAGTGAGATGGAACCCTTTTGGGGCACTTACCACATGCCAAACAGTGGTATACATACATTCACCCATATGCTACTTTAGTCACTAATTTAATCCTCATAGTACCCCATGAGAGACCTATGCTTATTGCTTTGTGGATTCAGAAACCAAGGCTCAGATCGTTGACATGACTTGCCCGAGGTCATACAGACTGGACAAGGACCCAGGCCAGTCTAACATGTAATTGAAGTTGGTCCCTTCCTGGGAAATACAGAATAACTCTCTTTCCTCTTTGACATCATCTGTCATGACCCTCCTCCCCCTTGTCTTCTTTTTAACATAAACACCTTCTGTCTCTTCAGATTATTTTTAATGAATATTTCCTAGATTTGCCCTTTCCAGAGTCTTACCTTCCATTCTTCATTCGTTTCCTGATAACTGGCTTCTTTTCCAATATCTCCAGTGGAACTATCTTCCCCTAGGTCACTGATGACCAGATTGTCAAACCCAACCCTGATCAGCCCATATCCAGCCTGTGTCCATAGCATGTAGTACGAAGGCTGACCACTCTCTCTCTTCAGTTGGGCAATCTCATTCATTCCCATCGATGTACCATCTATATAATGACAACTCCCAAATCTATCTCTGCAGCCATGACCTTTCTCTTGAGCTTCAGACCCATCCATCCAACTACCTGTTAAATTTCAGATATCCCATAAGTTTCTCAAACTCCACGCACTCCAAAATGGAATCCAGCACCAACCACCACTCCACCCCAATCCTGCACTTCTCTTTATATCCCTCACCATGGTTTAATAGTGATATTGCCTTCCATATGCTCTACCAAGCTGGGAACTCGGGCACACCCTTCCCTTCACCCACTTGTCTAAATCAATCCTTCAAGTTCTATGGATTCCACTTGATGAATAGTTTTCAAAGATGACCTCTCTTCTCTCCATGCTGGTGACTACTTGAGCATGTCTTAGAGTATTTCAAGAGCTTCATAATGTCTCTCCGATTCCACTTTACTGCACAAGTCTGTTTTCATGCTGCTGATAGATCTTTCAAGGCCCTTTTAAAACTGTTGAACCCACATTTCCCAAAGTACATTTCATTGCACCCTGGTTTTACGGGATGCTCTGTGAAAAATAGGACTGTGTTCAAGTAGCTTTGGGAAAGCCTATGTACTATGCTCTTCTCCTCTTTGAGGTTCATATTGGATGTCCCAAGAAGTCATCCAGCTAAAATCCTGTTTGGCTTTGTAGACTCAGCATCCCAAATGGATTTCATCATGGAATCACCCTTCCTCCCCACGCTCACATTTTTTCAGTGTAGGGCGTGCCAACAACCATCTGCAGAACACCTTTGAAACCACAGTCTGTACGTTCTGTTCCTTGGCATGACTTGTAAGGCTCTTCTTCATCCGACCTTTGCTTACCTGTCCAGCCAACCCTCCCCTTTAACTCTCACAGCTGTCATCACACACCTTTGTGGTTTTTTTTCTGCTTTTCTTTTGCCTGAAAAGCCCTTCTTCTCCCCCGCCCGCCTCTACTGCCTTCAACTCATCACTGAAGACTCAGCTGTCTTCTATGAAGTATTCTCTGACTCTCTCCAAGGGATAATTGGTCACCTCTCTTTTTTAACTTCTAACGTCTGTATACATTTTGAACGTTACATTTTGAACAAAGGAAATCATTCCATTGCTTTGTGGCTTGGCATATTTCGAAAGGATTGGATTGGTTTCTATATCTTTTCATTTTAACACCATCCTTGTCTCCTGAAGGGAGCTTGGGCTCTCATTACTAACCCAACAGGAAAACAGTCCCATTCTTTCTCACTTTTGGAAAAACAGCTTATGTGAGAGACCTTATAACAAGGTCTGGTCTAGAGCACATCTTAAAACAGTGTCCTTGCTAATGAGTTCAGATACATGATGTGTCCCACTGTGTGTTGCCTCTCCTAGACAGTGCAGTGATGGGCTTGAGTGTAGGTATAAAGTGCTTAATAATGCCTTAGTGCAGAAATGAAACCCAAAGCCACCTGAGCCTGTGCTCCCAAGAGAGAATTTCAAGGCCTACCTGCAGCTACTTTGCCTGGATCTCTCTCCAGTTGTCTTGGGCTTGGAGGCCTGGGAGTAACGGCCCACCCCATGAAGACAACTCCTCAACGAAGAAAGGGAAATATCCATCATGAGGAGCTTCCTTTGTGTAGGCATGGTGCTGAGTCTTTCCCTGCACAGTCTTACTGAGTCCTTACAATGACTCCGTCAGATAGGAACTCTTATTTGCTTCATGTCGCAGATGAGGACTTGAAGGTCCAGCTGAGTAGAATGACCTGTCAACGTTGGTTTTACAGCTCCAGACCCTAATCCTGTCTGCAGCACATCCTCTCTGTGCTACTGTGGGCAAATCACTTACTCTAGCCAAGTCTCCATTTTCTCACTTGCACAATAGGAATAAGACGTGTGCTTACCTGGTGGAATGGGTCATAAGGTTTCAGTGATAGGCTGGATGCCGAGTGCCTCGCATGTGGTAAGCACTCTATAAATGGTAGCTATTATGGTCTGACATCAGAGACATTGTTTTTAGCCAAGATGAAGGGAAACAGGAGGGCCATTTTGTGTTAAAGGAGAGTTTGAGCCCAGAAACTATTTGGACTATGAAAAGGTCACGCTTCTCAGCGAACCAAAGAGGGAGCTCTTCTCCCAATGGTTGATGGTCACACTTCTCAAGGGATGAAAAGAGGCCCCATTTTCAGAGCAGTGGGAGAGAAGGCAGCCAGGCACAAGAGCTCTTGTTGGGAGAAGGGCTGGTCATGCGGAGGCTGGAACAGATTGGTAAAACTCGGCCCCAGTGCAAATCAGAGATGGGCTCGGTACGTACTTCAGACAGCTGACCTGTGCACATGTGTAGTGGTTTGTAATGTGTTCCCTATATGGGTAGCTACACTGGCTCTTATAAGAGCTACAGCTGACAAATATGGAGGGGCCATCTGGGGGAATGTGTATAAGTGCAAGCGGGTGGCCAATGGGGAGAAGAACTACAGCAATGGGCTCTGTAGTCAGACTGCCTGGGTTGGCATTGTGACTCTGCCACTTGTAGGCTGTGTGACTTTGAGCTACCCATCACCTCTCTGAGGCTCAGTTCCCACCCTCATCTGTAGACTGGAGATAGAGTACCTAGTTTATAGGGTTATTGGATGGAATAAAGGAATTTATCCACATAAAGCACTCAGTGCAGACTGGGTACAATGTAAAGGCTTAAGAATTTACAGTTATTGTCATCATCATGTGTGCTGGATGTGGAGGGGGGTGGGGGTGGGGACCAATGTAGATGATCGGAGAGCTTGCGAAACAATCCCAAATGAATCTTCTCCAAATCGACTTCTGCAAATATTGCATTTACCTCCATTAATTAAAAGAAGCTTTGCCTTCTTTCCTTTCAAGTTTATTTTGTGGCTCAGATCTTAATGAGCTTTTTAACAGACTATAGAGGTTTTGATCCAGTTAAAAACTATCCTCTAAGATATCAGTATCTGACAGTTCCACCATACTCTTTCGGGCATTTTCCTTGAAACGATCATAATGCGATATTTGTATCTAGTGAAAATTATGAGTTTTCACTAATTCTTAGATTAGATGGGGTTTAACTGCAAGGATGTAGCCTGCACATTTAATCTACTTTAGAGCAGCTTCATTTACTAGATGGTCCTCATGGGTTTGGGGAAAGGATGTAAAGTATCATCAATGAGGCGTGAAGCAGGTTTCAAAGGACAGAGTCTCTTGTTTTCGGAATGGATTGAACTGCTGCAGAATCGCAGCCACCGCCCAGCTCCCCGCAGTGCTGATCCTGACCTGAGCTCCAGCAGGTTATTCCTCTCCCTCCCTTTCTCTGAAAGGCACTTCTGTGCTCCTGTACCTCAGCCGGGGCTGCTGGGCCACATGGCAGCTGCTGAGTTCCCCACCCACACAGCAATTCTCTCTGTATTCGTCTTTTGGCTCTAGGATACTCTTGTACCCTTATTTCTATGATTTTTTTTGAAAAGTGTTTTTGACGCAGGTTCTGGAAAGAAAAGTGATGCTGATGATCACTCCTTTATATGTTGATTTTACCCCCTCTCTTCGTAAAAGCAGGGATGAAGGGGGTTACAGCTCGGCTCCTGGCCCTCCTGCCTCCAACCTGTTCTGCAAACGAGAGGCAGAGGCCTCCTGTCACTCTGCTGCCCGGAAGATTAAGTGGTTCCTGCCTATCATCCTGGCCCTCACATAAGCCAACCCACTTTACCAACCTCATCTTCCATATGTGGAAGATTTTTTATGTTTTTCCAGAAGTGTGAAATATGCTGGTAGCTGTCAAGTGTCAGGAAGGTTCTGGGGAACAAGAAAAGGTCAACTCCAGCTTCCTTAAGATGACTTTTCAAAAAGATCAAGGACTTTAAATTCAGCTTTGCATACCACTCCCTAAGTCATTCCAAGTTCGTAGAAGGTTAACACATTTATTGCTCAACCCAGGATTTGATACCCATTTTTTAAAAAGATTTTATTTATTTATTTGAGAAACAGTGAGTGAGTGAGAGAGAGAGAGAGAGAGAGCCTCAGCAGGGGGAGCAGCAGAGGGAGAGGGAGAAGCAGACTCCCCACTGAGCAGGGATCATGGGGCTTGATCCTAGGACCCCGGGATCATGACCTGAGCTGAAGGCAGATGCTTAACCAACTGAGCCATTCAGGTGCCCCTTGATATCCATTTTTATAGCTACTGTATTATGTTTGAGTTTACTTTATAAATTCAGTGGAGTTGTATTTTGTATGTTGAATACATACATCACTGTATCCAGAGGCCATTGTTTATTTAAAGAACTTGGAGAACAATGTTCTCTGTGAATTTGTAATAGAGACTAACTTATGACTTGGTTATGATCGCCTTTATGTTACATGCATAGTCCTCTGTATGGTGTACTTAATGCTGAACCTCCAGTAATGATTATAGCATTGCTTCCATGGGAAAATGTAAGCCATGACAATGACATGGCTTCTAGCAGTGAATGCATCACCAAGACTTGAGAACGGAGCCTAGCCCAGTGCTTGATGTATACAATAAGAGCTGACTACATGTCTGTAAAATGGGTGAATTGTCTACAATCTGCTCAGCCACAACTGAGTGGAAAATGAGAGACTGAGACTTCTGTTCTCTGTAGTGTATCATAATTGACAATTTTTAGACAAGCCCCATGACTGCTGCTGCTGTCCCCATTTCCTTACTTAGAGCCATCTATCTCAGAAAGGGCTGAAGAAGAAAGGACACTATACATTAGTCTAGAATGACCTTCTTTAAAAGTGATTTTTAAAATCCAGTACACAAAAAGGTACGATAAAACCAAACCCATCATTTTGTATGAAATTTTCTTCTCTCTACTCAACGAGATAGATGGTGACATATAATCAACATGCATTTATCCAAGAATGCTATCACAGGGACTCAGCTTTGTGCTAGATGCTGAATGATAATATTGCTGCTCAGAGAGCTTCCCATCCAGTTGAGTAGACAACACTTCCATGTGGGTAAATTGGGGTTTCCCAACCTTGGTGCACTTGACATTCTTTCTGGGTGAGATAACTTAACAGGAGGATGTCTAGTAGACCTTGTAGGATGTCCATGTTGTGGGATGTTCAGCTTCATTCCTGGCCTCACCCCACTAGAGGCCAACAGCAGCCCTCTCCAGTTAAGACAACTAAACATGTCTCTAGGAGTTACCATTGCTACATTTCCCCCTCCCTTTGAAGACCTCCGGCCCTATGTGGTTTGTCATGCAAAGTTGTGTGTCACTGTCAAAGGAGGAAGTAAAATACGAGGCAGGAATTCGCTGGAGAGAAGGGGCTAGAGCCGTCAGAGACTTCAGCTGGACCCGAGGAAAAGCTGGGTGGGATTTCACTAAACAGAGAGGTCATTTCAGATGGAGAAAATGGCCCAAGTTGTCCATGGAGCAATCACACTTGGTGGGATTGTGGGAGGGCCTGGTGAGTACACTGTCTGGGTAGGATGCGGAAGTACGCGGATCATGGGAGATGAGCTGATGAAGTGGGTGGGTTAGTGTAAGAGATGGGCTGATGGGTGAGAACCACTGGGTTTCTGGGCAGCAGAGTGATGGGAGGCATGTGACTCTGGCTGAAGTTTGTAGGATGGGATGGAGGAAGGACAGATGGGAGCAGGCCTCTAACCAGCATCATCCCTACTCTTACAGAGAGGGCAAAGCAAGTGGAGCCAGACAGCAGGGACTCTGAAGATGGCAGTGGTGTCTCTTAGTTGCGTGAGCACCAGGCATCAGATCACTGACATCATGGGCTGGGCTCTCCAGATTTTGTTTTTCTTTCCCTCCTGTGCCTGAGTGCTGGAGCTCTGGAGATGTAGATGCTGCAGATTTGTCTTCGAAACTAATTGTCTTGTTCTTCACATTCATAGACTTCACTAGATCTTTTAGATTAGCTCCTGGGGCAAAAATCCATAGTCTTCAGACAGTTCTCTGTTCAGCAGTGTGTCTTCCAACAATTCTCTTTCCAGCTATGCTGTACCTGTCTCCTTTTCCAGAATTTTCTCCATCAGTTTGACCTGCTCTATCTTCCCTCCAACAATATGAACACACATTATTTGTGTTGAGATCCATTGATTACACCATTGTGATCATACCACTGTAAAGTGCTCCTGATTAAAACTTGTCTTTCCTATCTTGTTTTTGTCAAAAGTGTGTAATGTTCAGGTTGACGAGATGAACGATTATATGTCATGTAGGGCATTCAGAAGACACATCATGGGTGCCTTTACATTTTAATGACTCAGGGGTGAGTATGGTAGCCCATCTATATGTAATCATCAGCTACATGTGAGTTTATGAAAGTGTAGGGCAGCAAAAAAATCCCAGGACTTTTTCTTTTAGGACCTGTGACAAGTGAAAATGAGAGAGCCCCGTGCTATGGCTGCTGTCACTGAAGCCTGTGTTAGCTGACAGAGAAAAATTCAATTGCTTTGTTAGCCAAACCATGATCGAGATGATTTCTATCACAACTAACCTCTAAGTTATTAAAATGGAAAAGTGAAAATAGAAAATGGCATGAGAACAGAGTGAAGCCTTGTGGTTTGGTACCACGAGTCTGAACTCGGTCGTCCTTTCATTTAAATAACGGGATGATGTGGGTGGCTCAGTGTGTTAAGCATCCAGCTCTTGATTTTGGCTCAGGTCATGATCTCAGGGTTGTGAGATTGAGCCCTCTGTTGGCCGTAGAACCTGCTTAAGATTCTGTCTTTTGCCTTCTCCCTCTGCCCCTCCCACCTTCTCTCCCTCTCTTAAAAAAAAAAAATAGCAATGGAATGATGTGACCTCAGCCTTGTGTTATTCAAGCTCTGTTTACTTAGGAAAGAAGAAGATACTATACCCCACTCTCTTTGATTGTATCCCATAAGGAAATCTTTTCAGTAATTTCACTTAGGAAAGGAAATCCCCAATGGCCCTTTCATGTATTTGAGGGAGAGTATGCTTACAGAATCAGTGTGGGCCCTGAATCTGTGTCATGCCTTCTGCTGTGCTAAAGGATGTGGAGAGAAAGTGCCAAGCAGGTGATCCTTGCCCTCAGGGAGCCCACTGCAGAGCTGGGATCATTGAGAAGTCCTGCATGGCACAGACCAAGGCTAGGATGGGCTGGAGATTGGTGGAAAAGTTTCCTGCGGGAAGTCAGAGGTCTCCTAGGCCTTGAGAAGTAATATGGGGAGAAAGGTCTGGGCATTTTGAGTCACAGAAGAGAACTAACATTGTGTCTATAGGGAATGGCTGGATGCCCTGCGTGCTTAGACCAGAGAAGTGGTATATTGAGAGACTGGATGGACAGGATGCCCCTGACTCTGAAGGTAGGGCCTTGCAGGACTATTCCCTGTGTAGTCCATGGTGCAGAAATGGGCCATGAAGAAAATGATCCTTTGTGGGAGAAACTCGTTTTACACAGGAACACTTCTAGAGAGTTCTATAACCCAAGTTTAAGTACAATGAGTTGTGATGATTCCTATAGCTATGGCTCACACTGATCAGTTCATTGAAGGTGCTTGAAACTGACCTCAAGTTCAATTGTCCATGCCTTTAGTGACTCATTCTATGGCTTTCCCCAAACATATAAGGTGTCCTTGGAATTTGGCTTCACAGCAGTTTTGAGCCACTGTCTGTAGGAGCTATTTTTCTTGAAGCAGGACTGTTTGCTCTTGGTGCTAAAAATAAATGTATGGGGTGGAGGATGGAAGAGAGAAAATAGCAGTGTTTAGTTAGTGAGCAAGGGGGCCCAGGAATGCTTCTCCCAACCCCCAATACCTTCTCCTTGGGAGTTCCTCCAAACCTGAAGTCACAGCCATCTGCCAGAATGTGTAACGCTGGGTCCTTAGAATGCCCCCTGCGTCAAGGCAGCCATTTTGTTATGCTCATTTCTGTATTCCCAGCACCAACAACAGTGTCTGGCATACATGAGACCATCAGCGTTTTCCCCCTTTGAATAATGTGCTGTTGAATTAATGAATTTTCAACTTTTGACATGGATGTTATTTGAATACTCATCTTTATTTCCAGCTTGGCTATTTAATATCGAGTTTTTAAAAATAACAGCTTTATTGAGATGTGTGTCACATGACAGAGAATTCACACTTTGAAAGGTATAATTGAGTGGCTTTTAATGTATTCACAGAGTTGTGCCACCATCACCACCAATTTCGGAACATTTTAACACACCAAGAAGAAACACCGTACCCATTGGCAGACATTCCCCATTTCTTCCTCCCCAGGCTCTGGCAGCCACTAATCTGCTTCCTGTCTCTACGAATTTGCCTGTATTGAACATTGCACATAACCAGAATCATACAATATGTGGTCTTTTGTGTCTCACTTTTTTCATTTAGCTAAATGTTTTCAAGGTTCATCCATGTTACAGCATGTATCGACCTTTTATTTCTTTTTATGACTGTAATAATATTCCACTGTATGAATATAACCAGATTTTCTTCATTCATTCATCCACTGAGGGATATTTGAGTTGTCTCCCCTTTTCGGCCATTATGAATAGTGTTGCTGTGAACATTCACGCTCAGGTCTTTGGACATGTGCTTTCATTTCTCTTGGGTATATATATACCTAGGGATGGAGTTGCTGGGTCATAGGATGATTTATGTCTAACTTTTTGAGGAACTGTCAGACTGTTTTCCATAGTGCATGCACATGGAAAACATTTCACATTCCCACCAGCAATGCTCAAAGGCTCCAGTTGCTCTACATTTTTGCCAGTCCTTGTTATTGCCTTTCTTTTTTAGTATAGCCATCCTAGTGGTTTAGATTAATGTTGACTTTTGAATTATAAATGTATGGTATAAATATACCTATGGGATACAAGTGTGAAAGGCTTAAACTGTTATTTCTTTGCATCGGAAATGGCCCTGCCAGTGCTATATTTTTCTTCTTGCATCTTTCTGAGGTGGTGGTGTTGTATTTCCTTATAGAGGAAATGAGAAAGAGAGATCAGGGATCTGCTGAACCAGATTTTAGCACTTTTCTGATTCAGAGTGTTGTGGTCATAAGAGAACACACACTGGGCCTCAAGATAGCATGTTAAAGTCTAGAAATATGTCATTTCATGACGTCTGTGCAGAGACCGCTTCTGTGCCAGTGTGTTACATTTGGAACCACATTTTGTATGTGCTCAACTTTTACACAGATCTTGAGAAAATGAAATTGAATTTTATGCCTCTTTCATTTGATTTGAGACCATGACCATGCCATTTCTTTATAATAATTACAAGAATGTATCCAATATATGGCTTTCATCTTATAGTAATTGCAACCATTTACCATTTATAGAACACATAGTTTAGGACACCATAAGTCACATTTCATGCTAATCGCTTTTCTGAAAATAAAGGGTTCTGTTGTACAAATCCAAGAACAATGAGAGTAGAAAAGAAAATCAATTTATACGTCACATCAAAGAGATCAAAATGAAGACTTCAAATATATGCCAAAGGCTCTCATGAATTACATGTGGCGAACCCATCCCACACTTTATTTTTAGGCAAATAAAATATCCTGAAGTCTCATTGTAAAAGCTACTTCAAAGATGATTTGGTGACAGTATTTTCCCCAAGGCTTTTGCCAGTTTTACATGCCAAAGGCTTCCAGTGTGAACAGGGTTCCATGGGGCCCAAGCCCCAGCAAAGGACTTAGACCTTAAGATCTGATCCTTCATTGAATGAAGGACAAGAAGCCCATTTTTGTGATCTGCTTCCCTTTTTTTTTTTTCTTTTGGGACTCACTGAAGAATTAAAACTTGTCTTTCTTTCTAAAGTTATATGCAGAGTACAAAGAAGGAGTTTCAACAGCTGCTTCTTGTCATTCTATGGAAAAAACTTCTGATCTGAAAAACACCCCCAGGTCCTGCAGACGGGTCTTCTATTTCTCGCTCCCATTTTCCCTTTACACTAACAGCTTTGGCTCCTCCTCCTTTATAGATCATATCTATCTCTTCAGGCAGGTATTTTTTTCAGATATTTAAAGTAATACATGAGAAAACAATTTTAAAAGCCCAGAAATTACAAAGAAAACAATAATCCCCTGCAGTCTCACGATCCAGACAGCTCCATTTTTAACTTCCCTACACTCTGGGTTTACTTGCGTTCATTCATTCATTCTTTACTTCACTCAACAAATATTTCCTGAACACCTACAATATGCCAGGTGCTATGCATACCCATGGTCCTCATTTTCTTCAAAATTATTAGGTGTATAGTTGTCAGTTTAATATCTATCTCCTTTCCTAGTTTCTGAACTCCAGGATCATCTTATACACTAAAGATCACACCGTGACCACTTACCAATCATTAAGTATTCTATGTAAGTGATATTTTTAATGGCCTTATCCTAGTTCTACCACAACTTACTATTTTCTTCTTGTTGGTCATTTAGGACATTATCACACATTTCACTCATCATCAACAGTTTGAACATCATGTCAAAAGGCATACCCGCTGTTATGGCTTTTGTTGTATTAACCAGACTGCCTTTCAGAAAACCTCTACCAATTTACATACCTACCCGCAGTATATGAGTATTTCTCAAATGCAGCTAAGGGGAATTACAAAATGGCAGACTCAAGGACGTGAGCGACTTACCAGTCCATTCCTTCACCTGCAAGCAGAGTCAGAATGACTGCCACCACTTGGGGGAAGCCAGTTAGCTTAGGAGAATTGAATACCATTTGAGAGATCTGTCCTAGTTTAGTAGCATTGTGATTTGGAGCCAAGAAGAGGCAATGGTGTGGGCTGTTTATGTATGTTTATGGATTACCTTTACAGAGCTAAGAGTGAACTAGAGCAATGGTGTTGGCATGAGCTAGAGAGATGGTATTGGCATAAACTCAGAGAGGCAATCCAAATAGTTATTGATTCTCTATTATGTGTCAGAGCCTGTTACGTGCTGTGAGTGATAAAGAGATGAACTGAATACCATTGTTGCCCTCAAAAAGGTTAAAATCCAGTAGCAGGAAAGGTGTGGGCATTGGAATCTGAATGACCTAGGTTTCAGTTCTGATTCTATTACTTCTATTAGCAGTGACCTTGTGGGGGGGTTGGTTAGGCAGTCTTCGATCATCAGTTTCCTCATCTGCAAAATGGGGTTAATAACAGAGTTGTCCCAAGAAGGAAATGAGACAATGTGTGTCAAGTGCTTGCCAGAATCCTGGCGCAGAGCATGGTAGCTTTCAGGGAGTGATAACTACCATTGCTTGGTAATGATTTTTCCTGTCTGCCAAGGATTTTGTGGGGATTCAATGAAATAATAAATGTAAAACAGTACTACACCAGCATCAAGGCAATGACATTGACAAGCCTTGGGGGAATATCAAGAAAACATAACATACATGAGCTACACCAGTCATAGAAGAGCAATGGGAGAGGTGAGTCTTGGAATATACTGCTGAAGACAGGACTGGCTGTCCAAGTCCCAGGACACTGAGACTTAGGAAGGTCAGCTGCTCGGAGCCATTGCCAATTTTGATCCGCTTAGCTGTTGATCACCTCTCCTTGCAGTCACCTTCATTCAAGGCACCCAGAGTACATTTGGTTTCTGTGAAGTTTTCAGGGTGTCCCTACCTCTTGCTTTATGTCTTGCTCTACCAAGCCTGAAGCTTTTCAGGAGTGGATGGTATTCGTCTCTTGCACCATCTCTAAAGAACAGCTTTCGCAGTTTGAAATCAGAGCATTCAAGAGCTCTAAGTGTCTGGCAGAAGAAGTCAGCGGCTGGAAAAGCTGCAGTAGATGTCTCCAGAATGCAATTAATAAGCACACTCTTCCCCCTGAGCCACTCTCCCGTTACGGGGTGGAAGCTGGTCTATTTCCATGATGCGTGCTGACTTCTCCCCTCCCGAAGCCCACACATTCAATGCCTCCAGGTTTAAGAAGAATGAGGACAAATTAACCGTTCTTCTAAAATACTAAAGCTGCAGGCCTTTGTGAAATAAAACCTTGGCCGAATGGAAAATATTATTGTCTTTCTGCTTTCAGAAGTTACTTGTTTACCTGTTGCTCATAAAGCACAGGGTAATTCGTGTTGGGGAAAAGGTATTCTTTGTCCGATGTGTTTCATTTCAGTACCATAGACTTCCCTGAAGATTACAAAGCTATTCGATTGCTACGCATTTATAGAGCTTACCCTGAGGAAGGAGAATTAGTGTCTGGTAATACCTTCCTGCCTGCCAATTTTACCTCACTGATTCAACCTTTGGAACTGATTTAATCAATGGATCAGCACATTATTCAAAGGGGGAATGCTATTATAGAAAAGCTTTCACAAGGCTTGATGATTCATACAGACACTATTCAGGACTTTTAATCACATCACATAAAAGGACCAAATTTGAATGTTGCTTATGCCTAGAATTTTGATGAAAAGTAAAATATTAAGGAGTGCTTAGAAGAAGCCCGTGGCTTGGATTTATGTGTGCCTATGTTTCTCCTGAGAAAGAAAACTTAGATTGTTCTAGAATAATAGTCCACAAAAACCAGAATCACTCCAATGGGCAAACCTAATGAAAGTGAGAGAAATGGAAGCTTGAACATGATAAGGAAGCTGAAGTGCTGTGCCTTATTCTGGATGGTCCATCAGCTTCCTTGAAGGAAGTTCCAGCTTTGGTGACAGAGTCCTGGGTATGTGTAGCTCAGTTGTTGGACTAGTGAATGTCCTGGTCCTCATTTTCTTCATTTGTCAAATGGGGCTAGTTAGTCATACTTGCTCCCCAGGATGCTCGTGAGGATTGGGATAGTAAGGATTTTATTTGTTTCTATTTTCCTTATAGCACTGACCAATACATGTTATTCATATTTTTTAAATTCTTTATGTCCTCAAACTAGAGTTGAAGTTCCGCAGGTATGGCGGGTGTGATAAAACGTTTGACATCTCTTTTACCAAGTAGCCCATGCTCACCTTGAGGGTCGACCCAGCAGAGCCCACTGTAGGCATGGATGCCTTGGGTCATGACCAAAGCCTTCTGGATAAAGAGGAAGACAGTTCTTCTCCAGGAGAATCTGGCGGGGTCTACTCATTTAAGTGGAAACCCCACCACATCATGGTTTTATACAAAGGCTTTGTGTTTAGGCAGGAGTACTTTTGAATTCAAGCTCGACTGTTTATTAGGCATGTAATCTTGGGCAAGTCCCTTAACCTGTTTGTGATTCCATTTCATAATTTGAAAAGTGTGACAACAAAGGACACAGTGAGGATTAAATGAGATTACCTATGCTAAGCAGCATAGAGCAGCATGCCTGGTACGGAGGCTCACCAGAGGGCAGGTGGGAGGAGCGGCAGGTGGGAGGAGCAGCACGTGCTCCCACAGCGGCAGCACTACTCCTTGAGGACCCAAGTTCTCCACCATCTTAAAGTGTGTTGGAGCAGTTAGCTCCATTGGTGCTCTTTTTTGAGGGAGACAGTGTCCCCAGGCCTTTTCTGCCTGCCTCCAACCTGCTGCTCTTGCATTGACTACAATAGATGGCCTTGGTAATTAGGCTGTTGAGGTCACACAGATTTGAGTTCCTGTCCCGGCTCTGTCATTTTCCAGTTATGTGACAGCAGGCAAATTACGTAACTTCTCAGAGCCTCACTGTCGTCGGTTATAAAATGATAATGAACAGTTATCTGCTGCGTAGTGTCATGAGAGAATGAGATATGTTAATCCATGTGAAGGTACTTCAATGAGTCAGTAGAACATGACAAGTGCCCAACAAAGTTATCTTCTAAGGTATGAAAGAGAGACTTCACAACACGTGGTATCATGTTAGAATCAAGTGTGTTTCCTGGCATGAAATTTATGGGAAAATTGGTGATACAGCCACAGGAACCACATCACCACAGAATGTTCTCTGGCTCAGAACTGCGTGTTTTCCAGCCAATATGGACAAATAGGAGTTCCTTATAGCCCTTAAGGTCTATGTATTCATCCTAGACTGGGCCAGACTCTTCTACTCAAAGTGTGGTCCATATAACCACATGAGCATTGCGTGAGACTGCAGGAGAAAGGCAGGGTCTAGAGCCTGACCCCAGTCCACCTGAATCAGACAAGGTCCCTAGGCGATTGGCTTCGAGTCCTCGGCTGTCATCCCTGCAGTGTTTATTGGTACCTTGTCCATGTCACCATTATCCGATTACTACCCTCTCCAGTTTCTTGGGTTATATATACCTCGTAATGTTCTTTTCCCAAAGGGGAGTGAGCCCTAGAAAAGCTGCCTTTTGCTCCAGGTCAGATGGACTGCTTCATGGCAGGGCCCGGATAAGACTGCTGAGGCCCCCGCATTCCACTTCCTGACACTTTCCTCCAAAGCCACTGCGTGTGCAACCCGATCTGCTTTCCTTTCTCGTGGCTGCCGTCCATTTATCACTCTTGTTTCCCCCTTAAGTTCCAGATGGTGGGCCTCTTTGTGCTGCCTTTCTTCGATGTGACATCAAGCAGATGAGGGTGAAATATAAAGGACTCCGTAAATTAATGAGGAAACAACTCCTTTAGCCAGAGTAGTGACTGCCGTAAGTGTGCTTGGCTCTTCTATCCCAGCTCTCTTGGTACCAACAGATGCTCTGTTGTGGCGGCTTTCAAACTTCAGTCGCCCCTGCTTCACCTGGGGAGGCGGGTTAAAATTCAGATTCCTGGGCTCGACCTACAAGAATTCTGGTTCCTGGGTCCAGGCTGGGGCTCAGGCTGTGCTTTTACCAAGAGATTCTAAGCAATTCTAAGAGGGTGCAGAGCAGACTGTCGGGAAACTGCTTAGCTCTAGAGTCAGGGTAACTCCCAGCTGCGCCACTCACCTGCTGGACATCATGGGGCCTTTAGTTTCCTCAACTTTACCAAGAGAATAACAGTACTTGCCTGTTGACACGATGTTGCTATGACAGTGACGTGAGACCGTGTGAAACACTTAGCTTAATGTGGAGCCCGCAGCACCCAGGAAACATTAGCTAGCATTATTTTAAAATCTAGGATATGGTTTGCTTCTTAATAAATGGTAACTAGTACTAAAGGAAGATCGTCCCTGCATGAACACATGGATATCTCCAAGGAAACTAAGTCCCCCTTTGAAGCTTAGTGACGGCACTCTATTGTCCTTGAGGTGTTTCTGATTTCCTCCCAACTGGAATCATGGTTCCTTTAATATCTCTCCCATTTGTACCTCCCACAGAAGACGTTGTGCTGTGTAGAAGGTTCTAGTACAAAGTATGCATCCGTCCCTCCCAGCCTGCACACACCTTTAAGAGAGAGGACCTGTCGTGGCCATTCCCCCCGGCTGGGGCAGCCACAATAGTGCTTAGCACTCAGTACTTCTCAAGAACACATCTGCTGAAGTTCTTGAAGAGAGAGGATCCTGAACCAAAAGAGACCAGACCGGAAACCTCTTTCCTCTTCAAGGAGGGAGCCAGTCAGGACTGGCAGAATAAGACTGGAAGATGTTGGGGTCTTCTCTGGCTTGTTTCTTCTGCAGTAAGATCGGGAGGAAATGCCCACAAGAAGTAGAACTGGCAGCAATGCCACTTGAAAGCACCTGAACAATTACTGTTTTGTTTTTTTTTAAGATTTTATTTATTTATTTGACAGAGAGAGATCACAAGTAGGCAGAGAGGCAGGCAGAGAGAGAGGGAAAAGCAGGCTCCCCGCTGTGCAGAGAGCCTGATGTGGGGCTCGATCCCAGGACCCTGAGATCATGACCTGAGCCAAAGGCAGAGGCTTAACCCACAGAGCCACCCAGGCGCCCCTACTGTTGTTTTTTAAAATCACAGGCGGAGGACATTTCCTGAAATTGCACCTCTGGTTTTGAAGGAAGGAAAAAGCCCATACTTGGTGGGTCGGGGAGATAGCTTGACTTGGTGGTGGGGCGGGGGGGGGGGGGGGGAGGATTTCTGCACCTGCAGAATTCACCAGGTGATTTAAATAAGGAGGGATGTTTTCCTTAAGGACACATGAAACAGGAGGTCAGTTGAGTTTTCTACTTTTCAGTTGGCTGCTTCAGGTCTTATGGGCAACTTGTGCCTCCAGATCCAACACTTCCTAGAACAGAGATCTGGTGTCTGAGGGCGGGAATGCAAATGTCCCATTGGCCCCTCTTAGACTGCAGTCTGTGAGGAGAGATTAGCAATTGTCTAGATTAGCCAACAGAGAGTGCGTGTCTATGAGAACCTCAATAGTCCTTCAAGTGCCTTTAATTCTTGGTTTCCTGAATCATGTCCTTTTCCAAAATGGTGACTGTTTCTTGGGTTTAAACACCAGCTCTGCCGTCGACAGGCCATGTGACCTTGGGTGTGTCACTTGCCCACATGTGGCCACAGTTCTTTTTATAAAAGGGTTGGAAGATCTTTAGGTCTTTTTTAGCTCTGAATTCAGGGGATTCTACCACAAATAGAATTGTGCTATCCATTTTGGGGGGGGGATCAAGTCTTTCCTCATGTTGAAAGGCTGGCAGTCCAGCGAGTCAGGTGACACTGCTAAAGAATTGTGTCACAGAGGCTGTGAGGAGGTAAGAAGCAAGGATGTATTCAGAAGTATGTTTCCCCTATTAAATCTGTTTTGGTGACGAGTGACATGGGTTCCTGCCCAACTCACATTCCACACCAGCACACTTGGTGATGGATGACAACTCTCTATACTGAGGACAACTCTCTATACGAGAGGACAGGGGGTGACACGGGCAGCTTCCACATCTCGTGGGCTGAGACATTAGCTGTGACAGTCCGCTCCCAACCCTCCATCACACTGGCCCAGGCATGGTTCACGGCAAGCGAGATTAGATGTGTCCTAGCTGCGAGCCGACTCCTGAACTGATGGCTTGGTGGCAAGAGCCTTTCAACATGGCGGGCTCCTCTAAAAGCACCTGTACAGGGTGGGACCCGGAAAGACTGGAGAGCGGAGCATAGCTCCTCGCAGAGAGCACATCTAGGGTCGGACTGGATGCCGCTTCTCTGCACCCCAGTGTGGGAGCAGAAGAGTCTCCCAAAAGGTTTAAAACCCAAGTATTGATGAGCTAAGTATGTTTCCCTCTTTCTGGCAATGCCCAGTGAGAATATCACTTACATTCGCACAGAATGCTTGCCTTTCACCACATGCTTTGACGTGCATTAGCTCATTCGATTTATCACGGGAAATAGAAGCTATGCTTTTACCACATTACAAATGAGGAATTAGCCATGCGTTCCCATCTCCGATCCTTGGCCCCACCCTCCACTTGTCAAGATTTGAATACACAGCTCCTAGTCCAGGGTTCTTTCTGCTTTCTGAACGGTTCACGTGTCCAAGCCTCGAGCTAATGTCTGCAGACCCAGTAACTAGAGTTGCTTTGCAGAATTCTCACCAAGTCTTCCCAACAGCCTCAAGAGGACAGTATTGTTGTTGTCATCCTCCTCTTATAGAGGAGGAAGAGGAGGCTCAGAGTGGTTAAGACACCAGCTCGGGTTCCATGAGCGTGAGTGACAGAGCTCAGACTCAAACCCAGTCAGTCCGTCTTGAGGCTCTTAACACGATGACTCCCAGTGCCCTGCCCTTTCTGAAAAGGTTAAGAATCAGAACTGTTCTCTTTACTTCCTGGGTTATGTTCGCAACAGGGTCCCAAAGGGGTAATGCTGTTTTATGACAGTCTTCTGGAAAGAGCCACCAGGAGCTGACACGATGCCGGTATAGACCAGTATGTCCACAGGCCCAGTGCCGGGTCCTTTGTGGCCTCCACCACTCTGGCCCCCCTCCATGACCTCCACGGTGCTTCCCTCTGGATCCTCAGGAGCACTGTCGCCCCTCTTGGGACATGTGCTCCTGTCCCTTTTAGGTGAGAAGCGTCGGGGTTTGATAGAGAAGTAGTTCAGATGTGGCATTATTTATTCCCTGCTTACTTCTCAAAGGGACCCAAGGGGTCTGTCAATAAAAACTGTCTATTAAGTTCCTGGATAGATTCTGTAGGGCTGTTCTGAGAAACAGCGCGATGCCTGCTCTTCAGAAGAGGCAAGCTTGTTTAAAATGCCGAATAGTAATGGATAGAAAATTATCGTTTTATGTCAATAATCGCTCGTGGTCCTGGAGGGCTCCCACGTGCCAGCCACCGTGTTAAGCACTTCGCCTTCCCTCGTCTCTTCAGTGCTCGCTGATAGCCCCATGATGTATGGATAATGACCCCCATTGTACGGACCGGGAAATTAAGGTGAGGTAGAATTACCGTGTGGACTCAAAGGCAAGAAAAGCAGTGGTGTCTTTAATGGATTTTTTGCGGAAGACTCAGACGCGCCGCTCGTTAAGTCCCGGGCGTGCATCGCCCGGCGTTTTCTGGCTTCCCTGCCATTCTGCAGGAAGCGGCTATGAATGTACCATCTCCAAAGGTGGTGACGGCAGCCATTGTGCTCCAGGATTGCCATCCGGGCCCCAACCGCTCAGAAGATGCAATGAGTCTCCGCGCGCGGGCCAATTACAGAAACACTCCCTTTGTAAAGCAGCAGCGTGAGCCCGAGCAGGCACTTCATTTTCTGCCTCTGCTCGTGGGGAGGTAGAGAGGCCGCTGGGGGGTGATTGGCCTGAGAAATGGCAGGGCCACACTTTCAGGGTCAGAGAACTTGAGGCCCACTTCTAGGATTGGCTTTCCAGAATGCTTTGGTGTGGACTCGCCCCCTGCCAGGGCCCGGCTCCTGGGGCTTCTCTCTCAGTGGGATCCCACTGGCAGCCTGTCCCCTCCCACCGCAGCAGCGGGCCTATTGACTTCCGGCCACTTACTTCCCGGGGTCCTTTCAGTGCCAAAGAGGCACAAGTTCTTTTCACTCTGGAAGTTTGCAGACTGCGCCACACCAGGGAGAACAGATGTACTTTCTCTGGGGAGGGCTTTAATTTAGTGAATTGTACTCAGACAGGTAAAGGGTCATTTTGCTTCTTTTCCTGCCTCTTTCCCAAAGTTTCTGGGGTCAGTTAGCCTGGGCTCTGCAGACTTCCCAACTCCAACGCAGAGGCAGAGGTTTTTTTTCCCCTTTTATTTCTTGTAGAAGATGGAAGATTCCAAACTAGAAAGTGGAGTTCCCCACCTCCCCGATCTTATTCCAGGAAACAGTGTCTTTATTTTATTTTATTTTATTTTATTTATCTGTTTATTAGTTAAGCTGAATTGAATACCAAGCACGTCACCCCAAATGGAATAATTGCACATCTTGTGAGTTATCAGAGTTTTGTTATTTTATTTCTATTGGTTACATGTGGAACATTTTGTTAAAAAGCCAGTGCCTTTGGCCCCGTTGGGCCTCAGGTTGCCTTTTCCCTCACACAGACACACTTAGAACTGAAGAATGTCCAGGCTTCAAGAGTGAGTGAGTTGTGTGTGTTGAGAGCAGAGCGGGAAGGTGGCCATTTACCAACCCTGTCCCACTCTGAATCCAACAGATGTCATTCTCTCTCATACTCATGCTCTCTCTCTCCACAAACACACACACGCACACACACACACTTCCCTTTCTAAAACTTTTCTTCACTTAGAGTACATATTCTCCTTCCTTCCTTGCTCCTCCCCACCCCACCACACTGCCTTGTGTGGTGTGCACCATTTCAAGGCACTCACCCTACACTCCTCGGTTTTCATCTAAAGAACCTGAGCTTTATAGGGACTATAGTCAATGGCACTGTAATGGCGTTGTGTGGCGACAGATGGCATCTACACTTGTGGTGAGCACAGCAGAATGTATAGACTTACCCAATCATTATGTTGTACACCTGAAACTAGTGTAACATTTTGTGTCAGTTATGCTTCAGTTAAAAAAAAAAAAACAGTTTTTATGGAAAGAGAGAACACTTTTCCTTCTGTGTGCAAACCCTCGGGTCACATGCCCCCTTGAAAAGTGTGCCCTCTGGCAGCAGATAGCCGTGAGTCGGTACCAAGTCTTTCCTCACTAGCTGTGTGACATTGAGCTTATCATTTCACTTATCTGAGCTTCAGTTTTCTCACAGAACCAAATTCAGAGGACTGGTGTGTGAAGACCCTATAAAATATGGCGGCTAACTTAGCCTTCTCCCCGGCCCGTAGTAATCCATAAAGAGGGGCTGTTATCAATAGGCAGTGGGATCTTAGCTGTTTTTGCAGTTGAAGATTTTGCATTGTGTTGGTTCTGTTTCTTTGCTCCTCAGGACTCAGAACGAGCATCTCCTTCACCAGATCATTTGCTATTTTTATTGCGGTGAAATCCACATAACATAAAATTCACCATTTTAAATTGTACTATCCAGTAGTATTAAGTACGCTCACAATTTTGCGAAGTTATCAGCACTGTCTAGTTCAAAGCTTTTGTATCACCCCAAAAGGAAGCCCCATACCCATTAAGCAATCACGCCCCACTCTCCATCCCACCCCTGCCAGCCAAAGTTTGTGCTTTTCAGTGTATTTCTTTCAGATCATAAGCCATTCCAGAAATCTGAGGAGTTCAGGAAGGTGAATTCTGGAGAGTGAGAGCTGCCAAAAGAAATTGCCAAAAGGCCATCAGAAATGCATTCCCAAAAAAGAGAAATATGCTCTGAATATTGTAGGACTGACTTCTCAGAGAACAGCGTCAAAGCTGGGAAGAACTCCCTTCTCACTGTGGCCAGCATAGAAATTGTCCCTTTGATGCTTGTCCGTCATACTTCACATTATTTTCTTTGTGTGGTGACTGCAAGAGAAAAGGGGCTCGAAACTCTGAGCGAAGGGAGGGCTAGACTTTCTAAACCCCATAAACAAAGTACGGGGAAAAGCCCAGGAAGAGGGTTAGCAGGTCAGCCTCTTTGCATTTACTTTCCGTCCTGCCACATTCCAAGAGAGGAACTTTAGTCTTGGGAGTTACTTTCCAGATAACCCTCAGGGAAAACGCAATGCTTTGAAGTTTCTAGTTGTTTCTGCAGCTGGAGAGGCCTAGGTTGTCAGCATTCAGGTGCAGTTTGGCTGGCTGCTTCCTTGCTGTGGGACAGTACTGGGGCTCCCCCTGTACCACGCTGTGTGAGGAGGGGACAGCGCTGGCGAGTCAGGGACCAAGGACAAAGGAGGGGACCCCTAGCTGGCTCAGTACTCAAGCAAGAAGTGGGAAGAAGGGCAAACATTTAGGAAGGCACATTGGCAGAAAGGCTCTTGGAGAGGGAGAGTGTATGTGAAGGCCCCGTATGTTGTTGGCCGCTTGGCCTTGTGGGGCCGTGAGAGCCGAAGGAGAGAGCTCTTTCCTTAGAAAGCTTTTGGCAGTCACTGTTGAGATGCGTTTTCTCCTTGTGTGGGGTTCAGAACTTCTACATGGGTCTCTTTGCTTGCTATACTTTTAAATTTTTTCTCCAGTTTAATTGGAGATAAATCGATGTAGGACATCTTATAAATTCAAGGTACACATAAGACAATTTTATATATACATGTATTTATTTACATATTATTTATATATTATTTATATATGGTGATCATTTCACTATTATATGTGTATATATCTTGCATGATTATGAGCTTTCTTCTTGTGATGAGAAATTTTAAGATCTACTCTTTTAGCAACTGTCAAGGATACAATAGACTATGGTGAACTATAGCCACCATTCTCTACATTATGTCCACAGAACTTACTCATCTTCTAACTGGAAGTCTGTACTTTGGGGCCACCTTCACCACCTTCCCCCCACCCCCCAGCCCTCACCTCTGGCAGCCACAGATCTGATCTCCATTTCTGTGAGTTTTTTGTTTTTTAAAGATTCTACACATAAGTGAGATCCTACAGTACTTGTCTTTCCCTGTGTGACTTATTTCACTCAGCTTAATGCCGTCAAGGTCCATCCATGTGCTTGCAAAAGGCAGGACTTCCTTATTTTTTATGGCTTAGACTAGTAATCCGGTGTTTCCATTCATCTGTGGAAGGACACTTATATCATCTTTTCTAAGAGACCACGTCCCTGTCTTGAGCAACTTTGCCATTGCTTATAAGACCAGATAAGGCTATAGGGTAGATGAACACATCTTGGCAACCTCTCATATTAATTCTAGAAGTAGATATCTAAGAGATGTCTGTAATTTGAATGTGCTTTCTCTGTCAGGTCTTGGTCTAAATCAGTGATCCTCACACTTCAACTTGCATTAGAATCGCCCGTATAGCTGTTCAAAATTCACATTCCTGGGCCCCGCTCCTCCAGAATCAGAATGATGGCAGAACCAGAGAAACACCTCTCAAACAAGCAGCTCAAGTGGTTCCGATGTGATTGGTCTTTGAACCAATCTTGGAGAAACACCAATCTCAGGAGTCCTATGGAGGGAGGAGGGATCAGAATAACCCAATTATTCACTCAAGTTGTATCAGGAAAGCTACACTAAGAAGGAGTAACCGTGAAGTAGGGTTTCCTACTCATTTCTGTTTATGCATACCTAGTTCTTGCTTTACTGAGACAGTTACTGAGACCGTTTTAAGTAAATGGCCATTATTTTTGATTGACAATATCAAGTTGTAGGACTAGTTTTAACACTGTTAGTTTTAACTGCATCCACAGATTAAATTTGAAGTGTATTCTTGAAGACCCATCGCTGGATTTTAATAAATAGAAATTTCTGAAGATTTCATGCTCAAGGGTATTTTGTTTTCTCCTGTTCATTTGGCTAAGAATGAGTTTTGCCTCCTGTTCACAGGGCAGGAGATTCCAGTGGCTTCCACTGAATCAGTCGTTTCTGGTCCTGGAGGAAAGAATTTAATATAAATCAGACTGCATTTTGGAAATTGAATGACTTTTTTTTTTATGTTGCTACAGTTAGCTAGATTCCTATAAATGAGCCACAAACATACAGGCCAAATCTCTCTTAAAAGGCAAATATTCCAAACAAAGGGGAAAGTCTCTGAACAGCCCAAGTATTATTTTGGCCCCTGGCATGTGTTTGTCTCAAAAAGACTTTTAGAAGTATCGTAAAAACACTGGAGCATCCCTAAATCTCCCCTTTCTAAAACTGAGTCGTTAGCTAACTTTTCATTTATGGTGGGGAGAAAGGAAAGTGAAGACACCCACACCTGCCCCCAACACACACCTGTGCACATATCCCTAGTAGGCCAGTCACCACCTGCTGTTCCCCCCCCCTTCCTCCCCATTTTGCTGTCCAGGGATGTCCCCACCCCATTCTGCAGTCTCTCCACACCCATACCCCTCTCAGCATCTGCCCAAGTGCCACAAACCATGCGTCTCTGCTTCCTGGCAGAGAGTGGCCTCTAAGAGAAGTTTCTAGAGGTAATTAAGTGAGCCTCCCAACCTGTTTTGGTACCAGAAATCAAAGGCTTATCCAGTGACTTGATCCTTGAGGTTTGTTTCTGAAATCCTCCAGCAACTTTACTTAAGGCTCTCCTCTCTGCTGGAAGTTCTCTGGCTGCTCACACATTTGAGGTGAGTTAAACATCTTCCACCCTCAGCCTCAGCTTCCTGCTCCTAAGGGTGAGTTTGACAATTAGTCTCACAGAGCCCCAGCTGTTAGGGCTTCCCAGGAGACACTCCTGGTGAAGAGGTTTTCCCCTTTGGTAATTTTGATTGCTTCTAATGAGGCCGCCTGCTTTGTCTATCACAGACAATGCTAGCTTGCACATGTAACATCCTTAACAGCACCTTTTGCCCCAAAGGGTTTTAAGATTTTTCTGAGATCACTATTAACAGCCTGGGACCCAGTGTCATTTTTCCTGTTGTGGATGAAAAACAAAAACAAAAACCTTTCTTGTTTTCCCCATGGAGCTGCTCTAATCCTCCTGCTCTGGGGCCCCCTGTGTGTTTAGGGAAATGATTCTTTGGCTCTGAAAAGAGACACACAGGTACACAAGCAAAAGGGAATGGGAGAGCAAGACTGTTCGAGAGAGAGAGAGAGAGAGAGAGAGAGAGAGAGCGAGCCCCATGGAAGGGAGGGGAGGAAGAGGAGAGCACAAGAGAGCGAGGAAGAAAGTGACATCACAGTCATGCGTGGGAACAAGACAGCAAGAGCTGGAAGCTAGCTGGCAGGGGCGCGTGGGAGAGGCAGAGAAAGAGCACTAGAAGGGCAGAGGAAGCCCAGGCAGGAACACACCCGGCAGGGTGAGCGACCTCGAGAAGAGAGTGCCTGCAAGAGCAAAGGGAGAAACAGGGGCAGGGGCCACAGAGTGAAGCAAGAAGTGGGGGCCAAAAGGGAGTGGGAGGGAGGGCAGAGTGAGTGCTCAAGGGATGACACATGAGTCAGTAAGAGAGTTAAGTGCATATTTGTGGGCTGCTGAAGAGAAAGTCCAAAGGGAGCAACCATTCCCCTCAATGAGGTAAGTAAATGAGAAAGGAAGAGAAACACGCTTAGGCCCCAGACTCAGTCCAGCTTCCGGAAACCAAAAATGGAACTTCCGGGACGTCCAGACATACACGCTTAGGATCAATATCTGACAACCACTTTAAAAACCTAGATCCCCAGGGGAGGCACCCGTACACTTCCTCACCACTCCATCGATATTATGTGAAATAATAAAACAAGCTTCTTCTTTACACACAAAGGTGAGCATGGGAATTTTCGAGTTTGCTTCTATCCCACATCTTCCCACCCACAGACCTGTGTTAGATGGCTGAATGATTGTCACCGACTGCTTGTGAAAATCACAGTTTCCTATACCCTCACCCAGAAAGTATGATTGAGGAGGGATAAACTGGGGTCTGGAAATACACAGCTCCACGGGAGATTCTGATGGCCAGCCAGACGTAGGCCTTAAGCTGTACCCTTTCTCAAGAAGCAATCACAAGTTCAGCTGGGTCACTGACCTTAAGCCTGATTGCTTGCTATCAGGGCCTGGACTAAGGGGAGGTGAGTGAGGCACTCCTTGGGCACAAAACTGAAGGGGTTGCCAAAAATCTCAGGAATCCAAATGAAGACTATTTTAAGGATATATTTTTAAGACTCTGAATTAATGCAGAGATGTCCATGATGAGCAAAATGTCAAGTTTTTAAATAAAGATGATCCCCAACCTTGGTTTTCCCACCCTTGCCTTATTCGCTCCACCTTCATGCCATCCCTTATTCCAGTTAACCTTTCTTTACAAAAACAGGCAGACAGCCTGCATGCCAGAGTTTGCTGATTTGATTTTTTTTTTAAATATTGCATTAAAACATTAGTGATCTGACCAGCACCCATATCTTAGTTGCCAATACTGTTCCCCAGCGAAAGCAACCAGGGTTCTTTGGAGAAATGGCTGATTCTTGATCTGGGGCAGAAAATATCCAAGAGGAATCTGGAGCATCTTCTAGTGCCAGAAAGTAAAGAAGTGCTAAAAACCAACCAAACCAAACAAAAAGCGGAAGAACTCTTGAGGGGTATGGAATAGGAGAGAGCTGAAAGAGCTACAAATGGCCAAAACCAGGAAAATTTGAGAAACAAAATAAATAAAATAGTATTAGAGTATAACCCAAAGTGTAATATAATTATCTGAGTCCAGATTGATATAAATAAGTGATTAAGAATGAATAAGAAGAGACAAATCTGCATGCCGGAAAATTCCAAATAATTTGTGTCGATTCCCTGCCCTTAAGGAGATGGAGCCTAACTCTGAGCTCCTCAGGTAGGAGTGAAGAGTGAGTTCCTCCAAAAGAGTAAAGTGTGGAAAGGGAAAGAATAACAATCTTACCATAGAGGAACTTAGCAAACACTACCTCAGCCAGGTGATCAAGACCAAATCCAGTAGTCATAAATCACATTGATAGCACATCCCCCTGCTATGATGTGATAAGAATGGCATTTGACCTCTGTGGTCTTCCTCCCATTAATCCAGAGCCCCAGTCTAAGCATGAGTAAAACATCAGGAAAAGTCAAATAGAGGAGTATCCTCCCAAAATACCTGGCCAGTATCCTTCAAAATGGTCAAGGTCATTGAATATGAGCAAAGTTTGAGAAACTGTCACAGCCAAGAGGAGCCTAAGGAGACTGACAACTCTGTGTAACGTGGGATTCTGGAATAGAAAAAAGGCAACACTAAGGGAAATCTGAATGAAGAATAGGCTTCAGTTAATAATGGCATATCGGTAATAGCTCATGGACTGTGAGAGAGGTACCTTACTGATCTAAGATGTTAATAATGGGGAAACTGGGCATGCAATATATGGGCACTTTCTGTACTCTTATCACAATTTTTCTGTAAATCGGAAACCACTGTGGTGAAATACAGACGTTTATTTTGAAAAGTATCCTGGTCACTGACTGTTTTGATGCCCCCTGCAACTGTGCCCCTAAAGTGAGCACCTCACGCACCTCACCGTAGTCCTGCTTGGCTCTCAGGTTCAAAACATGCTTTGTGACGCTCCATTTCCTGGGTCCGAGCCATGTTCACTGACCTCTTGGCTTGTATTCTCTTTATTTGTATACAACTAAAACCATAGTACTCTTCCGTCCAGAAGTTTCTCCTTAGGGGAAAACTGAATTACACCCCTTGGCTTCTGATACGGACTGGCTTTAGAAAAAGCTTAGTGTGCACCTCCAAAGGCTGCAGCCCTGCGGCCCTGTGACAAGGACGGGTGGTGGCTGAAAGTATACGCCACAGAGACAGCGTGTAGTCCAAGAAGGGCGGCCATTTTGTGCTTAGTTAGCCAGAGCTTTTCTCCTGTGGCTGCTTTCTTTCCACTAAGGAAAGCTGTCCTCACAAAGGTATAGCCCATCTTTGCTGCCTTGGGCCTGCCCCTCAGATAGAGCTCTGAAAGCCTGGACCTGTGTCCCAGAAGCCTTCGTCCTTCCTGTTACTGTCTTTCCTCTTCTCCTCAGGACATGAGTACTGAGAAGAGAGGACACGTATCCATGTAATGTCTGAGGGATAGCCCTCTTCCTCACACCTCCCCTCTGCATCCAGCCAGTTCCTAGGGAATGGGGAGACTGTCAGCGAGGGGCAGAGAGCTGGGTAGAGACACTGCTTTCACGTTATTCCCTCAGCGGAAACCGCAGCCATGGAAGCACAATGTTGAGCTGCCTGGACTTTGGTGGAAAGATTTGTTTTGAGGGGACTCGGGATCAGGGAGTCGGTGGCTCCGCCGCGAACACAGCGCCCCGTCTCATCTCTGACCGGCATCTCTGTAAGAGGATCCTTCGAAGCCAGGCAGCGTGATTCCCAGTGGAACGAGTGGCTGAATCTGGTGTCTGTTCTTTAGCAGCTCTGCCACTGGGGGGTTAGCGGGGGAAGTGCTAGAAAGCGGATGCCAGACGCTCCATCCGGTGTCATGTGGAAGAACACCGGCTCTGCTTTCAGACAGGCTTGGGTTTGGATCCCAGTTCCAGAATTTCCTAACCGTGTCATCTGGGCCAGTAGCTCGGCCCCATGAAGCCTTCGTTTCTTCACTTGTAAAATGGCGACCCTCAGTAGAGTTGCCATGAGATTAAAGGAGCTCCTTCAAATGCTGAGCTAGGGCCTGGTGCTGGAGAGGTGCCTCGGGGAGGGAGGTCACCATCACCCAAACTGTCGCTTGGGGTGGAGGGAGGGGGCACTTCTGCTAGCATTCGGACCAGGAGTTACTCTGGAGACATGTCGCTATGGGAGGGATGTTTCCTTCTTGCTGAGTAATGAATGAATAGCTCAGGAGCAGAATCTTGCTCTTAGGACAATCCTGGAAGAGACAGCACGGGGAGATAATGATATTCCAAGGTGGTATCCCACAGGAGCACAGTTTCTATCCTTCCTTTTCCGGGCCCACAAGAGGGAGGGAAGCCTCCTTGGTCAGCCCTAGGGGGAGGGGGGCTTGGCCCTCCTTTTTCCCTTGCCCGGTCAGGCTGTATATTGTATTCTTTGCATTCGGAATGTGTGATGACCCCAGTCTGGGCTTTGCACTCAGGTCCCTAGGAGCCAGGGGCAGCCCTGACAATGGGCGACATCCTGCGCCTGCCTTCCCAGGTGCAGTCCTGAGACGGTGCTGATGAGAGTTCAGTTTTAATAACAATCGTAATTCAAGAGGCTTGCTCTTTACTTTTTTGGATTGTGCAGCTGAAGATCCGATGACCTCATTGAAAAGACGGGGGATGGTAGCATCTGTCGCCACAGGAAACAACCCCCCCCCCCTTTGTGGGGCACACTCCTCCTAACGGTTCTTTGGGGATGGGATGGATCCAGAATGGCAGCTGTCTTCCACCCAGATCTTTCTTTGTGTACCCAGAGGGTGGGCTGAGCTGTGGGTGAGTAGACTGTGATTTAAGAAACAAAGTGAGAATTGCTGGAGGGGAGGGGCGTGGGAGGGATAGGGTGACTGGGTGATGGACACTGGGGAGGGTATGTGCTATGGGGAGTGTTGTGAATTGTGTAAGACTCATGATTCACAGACTTGTACCCCTGAAACCAATAATACATTATATGTTAATTTAAAAAAGAAAGAAACCATGTAGAGGGGGAAAAAAAGAAAGAACGAACGAATGAAAGAAAGAAGACAGGAGGAAAGAAAGAGGGAAGGAAGGAAAGAGAAAGAAAGAGAGAGAGAAAGAAAGAAAGGGAGGGAGGGAGGGAGAGTGGGGTGTTGTGGACATTACCATGCAGAGCATTTCCAAAGCAGGTTCTTGGTCTGTGAATGCTCTGTCAGCCTTGCCCTGCGAGGACCCATTTACCTGCAATTTGGTCTCCTTTCCACTTTCTGATCAGTGTCTGTGTCGTGGCCCTCACCTTCTGGCTGACCCACTGTCTTTTCCACAGCCTGCTGGGAGCGGGTTGCCATGCCCTCCAGGAGCTGAGTAGCAAAAGTTTGTACAACCTGATGTTTGTGGCTTATTATATACTCTCTGTCGTCACTGAATAAAAATTCAAGAGATCTGTATGAAGCCTCCACACACATGGATGGAAACCTAAAGCAAGGCCTTGATGCGTTAATGATATAATTTTAGGTTCCAGATGCAAGTTGGGGGTGGTTGGGGGGTTTGGGAATTTGGGGACAGGAGAGTTTTCTCAGGTTCTTATTAAATCACAGCATTTTGAGAGTTCCCTTTTTCTTCTGCAAGCAGTGGTATGCCTGCTTGGGGAACTGTGCCTACACATTCAAGTTATCCTACCCAGTTCTCCGACCCTCGGCCCCTCACACCACAGAAATCAAGTAGGGGAGCCAAAGGAACCCCAAACAGTTGTCGGTAGATAAAAACAAAGCTTGCAATACCACTGAGCAGCCCACAGAGTGTTATAGTTCTAAAAATAGATTCTGTGGCTTTTGGTTTACTAGCTTACTGCTTACCCTGTTTCCGGTTGGCTTGATACCCACCAGGCAAGGTGGCTCACAGGCTTTCTTTGGCTCTTTTTGGTGAGTGGCGTCTTTCGTTCTAAGGAACAAAACACCTCCTCCAAAAATCCAAGTCAGTCAACATCTCTTGAGAACCTACCAGGTTCACGGGCCTGCTCGAGGCCCTGGAATGGGAGGAGGGTGTTACAAGAACACAGGCCCAGAGGTGGGATACTTGTCCAGTCTGGTCATAAGGCCCAGTCCCTACAGACTGGGGTGGGCAGCTGGCAGGAAAGAGGTTGTTGGCCCCTGGTGTTTCACCAGAAACTTCAAGACAAAAGTTGGGCAGTGTGGCCTCCTAAGGCTCCACCCTGGTTAATTTGCTTTGTTTATGAAACCCACTAAGCAGGATCCCAACATGCCTCGCTCGTGGTCAGGGCATCGTGCTAAAACTTCATTAGCTCCTTTCTAGGCCCCCTTCCGATTAGTGGAGACGTTCCCCCTTAACCCCGCCACTTTTCTTGAGAGGTCTGTCAGCTGCTCCCGATAGAGTCATTGCAAATTAAAATATTTTATTTACAGTCAAGCAACTGTAACTCGCAGCACTCCGCCCACCCGACTGCCGTGACGATGGGAGAATCGCCCAGTTCCAAACTGTCCCCGCGCCAGCTGTCTGCCTGCCTGTCCACCTGAACCATGGCATGCGGGAGCTTCTTGGCAGAATATCTGGTGGGCTGGGTTAAGGAAATCGTTCTTTCTGTGCCTACGCCGGGTCCCCTGTCCAGCTAATGGTCTCACATGGCCAGAGCACGTTACGTTCCCAAGCCCCAAGATCAGGCGTATCTGTGGGTCTGCATTTCATATTTAGAGGCACAAGCTTTTACAGATTTTATGACTTCACTGCTGAAGGCTGCCTCTACCCCCTCCCCACTTTTGACTCAAGTTCTGAAACTTTTTATGGGCTGAGCCCAGAGTGAGGTGGCCCACTAACAGCTTAGGCCCTGTCCTCAAGAAGCTCACAGTCTCTCAGGAGTGACGAGCAGGTCGCCAGCTGGCTCCAGTGTGGTAAGCCCCACGACGGCGGCAGAAACGGAGGGTGCCATGAGAACCCAAAGGAAGGAAGCATTACTTGTGGTCGGGAGGGGAGAGGGTCAGGAAAGGCTGCTCAGAGGAGGTGATACTTGAGCTGGGTCAGACGGGAAAGCTATTCCAAGCCAAGAGAAGTGTGTCAGGAAAGGCACGCACACGTTTGGTGTATTTAGGGAGCCTGGAGTGAGAGATGAGAGGCCTCTGGTGGATGGTGGTTTCCCAGGGAATGGCCTGAATGCAGGGCCGCTGGTTTGTCTGAACGAATGTTTGATGAAGCTTCGTCCCCACTAACCTGATCCATGGGGACCCAGCCCCCCGCCCTGGTCTGCCTTAGTAGGTAGTTAAGGGCGTGTAGTCGTGGACAGCCCCTCCTTGGGTGCCAGAGGGTGGTAGGGAGCCATGTTGCTTACGTGATGGTGACCGTGGGGGCAGCCAAGGACGGCAGCTTTGTGGGAGAGATGAGTTAAAGCCGAGAAGCTGTCCTTTGGTCGTATGACCGGCGCTCCTTTTCTGAGGGAGGCTTAACAAGAGGCAAGCTCCTAACGAACTCCTGAGTATCACCGACGTGTTCAGGGTTGGCTTGAAAAGCCAAAGAAGTTGAAAAGAAAGAAAGAAATCAAAGGGTCCTTCCAAAGAAAAGAAGGAGACAGTCATGGCGACGGCATTTGGAGTCGTTTTGTTTGTTTGTTTGTTTGTTTGTGTTTTTTTGTTGTTGTTGTTTGTTTGTTCTTTCCCTGATTGGCAGGTTGGAACTGCAGCTTAGCTGTGTCGCCGGGTCATCCCCCATAATGCTATTGTTGACACGGGCCTCTGCCCTGTGGGGGAAGAAAGGAAATATTTGCTGTCTGACTCATGGGCGTGCTGACCAGCCCGTGCACGGTGGCAGAGAAGCCGCAGCTTTATTTGGAAATATGTCAACCTTTTCTCCCCAGATTTGTTTTAAACTGCAGAGAATACTGTAGGACCCTGGTCACGAATGGCAGGCCTTTCATGCGGCTTTGTTTTCCAAACCTGGCAGACCTGCTCTTTCCTGAGCCTGGTGGTCATGGCGGCAGAGCGTCAGCCTCCCATTTGAGGAGAGGTCGGGGGCTCTCTCGTGCCGGTGCTGCAGGCCCTCTCAGAAGGGAACAGAAGCCTCGGATCCTTCTCCCAGAGGGGCAGGACAGTGATGGAATCACTATCAGGAGGGAGAGGTGTGGAGAAGAGGGGCAGGCCTTCTTGCCGTTCCCCTCCCCCAGGTAGACCACCTCGGTTCTTTCTAGACACGGTTCCCTACCAGGGACATGGCTGCCTCTTTGCTCTACCTTCTAAGTAGAGCATCAGTGAACTTCCTCAGTTACAGAGGAGAGGCAGGTGAACGAAGTCTTATTATTGATTTAAGCCCTCCTTTGGCACAGGTTTTGTCCTCAAACCTCCCTAGTGGGAGGAAGGGGGCCACTCAGTTTTGGCATCACCTCCTCTAGGAAGCATTTCCTGATTTCCGAGACAGAGCCGCACAACCTCTTGTCATCTTAGCTCTTAGTCCATGGTGTGTCATGGTTTGCAAAGCTGTCTCCCTCGCTGGACTGTGAGCTTCCTGCAGATGGGACAGTATCCTCCACATGGCTCCCCTGCATAGCGCACTCTCTGGCCCAAAGGAGACCATCAGTGTTTCCTGAATGACCAAGGACTTAGCTGCCCGTGGTTACAAAAGTGGACTCTTGTTTCCTCCCCAGTGAATTAGAAAACCGGCCACTCCAGGAGAAATAGGAAATGCAATGAGCTCTTCGTTCCTTGCTGGCCGTGATACTTCTGGGATGCTCCTAGGTCACATCCTGATCAGCTTTCTCCTTGGCGGTATGCCTGCTGGGGGTGCCCAGTGCAGTCTTACGGCGTGTTTCTTTTGAGTGCCCGTGGTTGTAGAGTTCAGGAAATGGGATGGGGGCAGTTCATATGGCTGAATTCTGTCATCCTTCACAAAACATTCCAGCAGGGAGGGGTATTTCCAAGGCAGAGGGGGTGGCTTGGTTATGAGGACGCCAGAGCTTTAGGTCAGAATATATTCTGTCTTTTAACTAAATGAGGTGTGGGTTCTCTGACATTCTAGTGAGCTCTAAAGGTTTGCATTTAATGGTATTCTATTCTTAAAATCCATGTACCTGCAGGACACTGGGTCACTGGAGGCAGTGTTTTTGGCGTAGACTCATTTGCTTCAGGGAAATGGGCAAAGCATCTCCTTTTTGCACTATAGCCAAGGCTCTAGAAGGAGGGACAGCTGATGATGGGTCACAGGACAAGTAGCTTGCTTTCAAATTCTTACTCATCTGTGTCTGTCATCCTTAACACTTAACTGCACATTCAAGGCCTTTTATAAAAAAAAATCAAAATTTAAGCTAAGATTCTATTAAGAATATTCTAATATTTCTATTGAGAAATATTAAAAACTCATACCAGAGTTAACAGGAAAAAATGGTGCTCGGGCCCTCCACAGACAGTGACCTTGGAATCTTGTGGGTCAGGCCTGGGCGTCAGTTCTTGTAAAACTCTTCAGATGATTCTAATGTGCGGGCAGATTTGGGAACCACCCGCCTAAGTAGAAGGTGATAATGTGTTCACTCCTTATTCTCAGTTACTTTCTAGAGGGTTCTAAAAAGAGGTCATCCTTTAAACTAGGACTCTCAGGATTTCCCCCAACTCTGAAGCTTTGAGACACTACCGAGTTTGAGAGGAATGGTAAGTCTGCTCTTACCTGGAGCTTTGCTTCAGTCGGAGTTTTGTCTGAGTCAACATCAAGGTATCTGGCCGAGGCAATTCTCTTCTCATCGTGCCGGGGAAGGCCACTGGGCACTAATGAGTTTGTCTTTGGCTCCATCGGTTCATCAGAGCATCTGGTTCAACCTCACAGATTACAGAATATCACGTGTACTTGAAAACTATTTCCAAACTACGTTCAGAATAGCATGGCCAAAGAAGTTTCATGGCCAGTTTTAAGTGGTTTTAAAACTGTGGGTTGAGTTTCTCTTTGTTGCCTGCCCTCCATTCACTCATTTCTTTGAGCTGAATGTGTGGTGGGCACATTGTAGAAGCAGATCTTTGACTTTGAGGATTTTGAGGTTTGGGGCTTACAGAGAGAGCTCTTGGTCGGGGCGGGAGTTGGGGGCAGTGTTTACATAACCCTGAGGCAGCCATTAGTGTATTCTGTGAAGTCCAACAGGTCAATGGAGTGAGAAAACAATCCAGCCAACCAAGTGTCAGACAGTTAGGTTATTTGATTGGCTGAGCTGCTAGATTCACTCAGGAAGTCTGAACCGAAGCACTGTAGCCTGGGAAGCCAGACACCCAAATGATACTGAAAACATCTGCTTAGCAATTGTTGGAGACTGTTTGGCCCAAGCCATGGGAACCAGATGGGAGGAGTGACATCCAATGCCCTGGGGCACCATGAGAATGGATGAATCTTCTCCCCCCATCATACCTCAGTCCTTCCAATCTGGGGTTCTGTAGCTCATTACCCCCAAGGTTTCCTCTTGAGCAAAGGAGAGGGGAAAGCACAGCTCTGGAATCAGGCTCTGCAGCTTCTTAGTTGGGTGCACTTGAGTAAATGGCTTGACATCTCTGAGCCTTGGTTGCTTCTTCTATTCGTGCTACAAGCTTCACACGGCCATTGGAAGGGCCCCATGACATTAGGCCTGGAAAATGTGTAGGAAAAACACTTGGTGCTTATATATCAAAAGCATCTAATAGGTGGAAGCCTTGATGATTTTTATTAAAACTAATGCTGTCGTGAGTGCTATGGGTAGGGCCCAAGCTTTGGTGCCAAATGGCCCAGGTTTGAATTCTGGCTCTGCCACTTCCTGACCAAGTGGCTTGAGTAAGTCAGGTTAAAATCTGTTGGCAGGTCCCACTTCCTTTGCCCTCTGTCACAGCCACAGGGTGAGGTGATGTGAACATTTCACACTATACCTTGTATATAAGTGGACAATAAATGATGGTTATGCTGATTATCAGTCACCATTGTCATCCTGCTCATTGCTAAGAAATTGTCCTCATTCACTGCCCCGGAGCCTGGCCTTCTTGTGACACTAGTATCTCCAAGGTCTTACTGTAGGGACTGCTGTGAAGCCAGCTCTTCCCCAGCTTCTACCTAAACCTGGGTCTCTCCCCTTAGACAGGCATTGCTGTACATCTGGTGGCATTTACCTGAAATGCTGCCATTTGTCTAGCCTGGACTCGAGGGCTCACCTTGAACCCCTGAATCTTTTAGGGGTTGAGGAAGGTGAGAAATGTTTGTGATTTTAAATATTGACCCAGTCTTCATTCAATTTGGAAGATTATTTAGTGTCATGGAAAGCATGGTGTCCATGTGTGACGTTTGGGTTAACCATGTAACTGATTCCTTAAACTGGTGGCAGTCAAGCTTTGAATGAACAGAAGCACAGACTAAATCCATGTTTGCACCTGCCGTGGCAGCAAATTATGGCTGGTGACTCTGAAACTACATGAGGATATGCAACAGTGGCTCACCCAGATTTGGGAGAATCATTGTTTGGCCTTTGTGTAATAGGCTCTGGACAAGCCATAGGGTGGTCTGCCATGAGAAGAGCCCCTCTTGATAGTCTTGGAGCCTGGAGCCCATTTCCTACAATGCAACTGACTCTCTGTGACTTGGGGCAAACTATTGCCTATGTCTGGGTCTCAGTTTCCAAAGGAGTTTGGCTTCAAAGTTTCCCCTTCAGATTTGGTCTTTAGCCATTGTACTGACTTCAAGAGAAACAGCTGCATCCATGGGCAAACTTATATCTCAACCTTGAACCTTTGAAAACAAAGCAAAGCAAAGCAAGACAAAGCAAAGCCCATTGTAGCTAATGGCATGGGGTTTGAAATAGATCCCATCTCAGGATTGGGTCCTGTACTAGCTCCTACACTATTCCATCCCAGCACTAGATGTGTGAGTCGTAACTCACAGCTAATAAGTTGTGGACCCATATTAGGATCTAGGACTGTTGGACCCAAATCTGAGGCTGTCAACAACTGTTATATATTCTGCCTTTTGCATCCTGGCTGGAACTGGGACATCATTATCATCACCATCATCGTCATCATCATCATCATCATCATCATCATCGTAACTGCAGTAGTCTTTCTTTTATGGTGTGAGCCAGGTACTGTTATCTTCCATTTCATAGAGGAAGACAGGGAGACTCAGAGAGGTGCAGTCACTTGCGAAAGATCACACACCTAATGATGCATGGGTAGCTCAGTCGGTTGGGCGTCCACCTTCAGCTTGGGTCATGATCCCAGGGTCCTGAGGTCGAGCCCTGCGTCAAGCTCTCTGTTCGGTGGAGAACCTGCTTCTCCCTCTCCCTCTGCCTGCCACTCCCCCTGCTTGTGCGTACTCTCTCACTCTCTCTCTGTCAAATGAATAAATAAAATCTTAAACACACACACACACACACACACACACACACACACACACCTATAAGCATCCAAACTGAAAGGAAGCGGAGGCTGCCTGCTTCCATACCTGGGCCATTTCTCCTCTACTAGGCTGCCTTTGGGGTTGGAACAAGCCTTAAAGGGTTTTGTGAATTTACTTTCCATTCTTTGGTCCAGGGGATTTTGGTTCCCTGCTCTGGTCAACACCCTTACCAGCCCAGCCTGAGCCCTTGTTGTGCAGCATCTCCCCACTACAGCCCCAGACAAGCATGCAGTACTTACTAATATTTACAAGCCCAAAGCAGATAATTTTGCCTTTTCAGGCACAAGGAAGTAAAGCAAACAATACTTAAGATAGAGCAAAGGAAAAGAAGGAAGAAGCAAAGTAGGAAGAAATGCATTCCCTCCCCTTTCTGACCCTCCTTAGCCAATGTCCACAAAATCTCATTGTCTATAATACAGAATTTTTGCTTTTCATCCCCTTGCACCCCAGTGGTCCAAGTTCCCAGTGGGGTCTAAAGGCCACCTGTATTTAACTGTTAGCCACCTCAATGTGCCTGTCTCTCACTTTCAACAGTGGCTTCCTCAGTTTCCCTTGGGAACACTTACCTTTTTGCCTAACCAATGGAGGATTGCCATCAAGTGGTACATACTGGGAACTGCATGACTTAGAAAAAGTCTTGTATTTTTTTCCCCCTTTCTAAAGGCAAATACCATCCTTTCCTCAATCCTGGTTAAGGGATTAACCATGCCCTTTCTTCTTCTCTTTTTTCCTAGTCTTTTGTCAGTTTTGCTGCTCATTAGCTCTTATACAAGAAGCAGAACAGGAGAAACAAATGCAGGGAAACACAAATCACTGATGGATTTCAGTACACCTCCCCGTTATCCAGCGCCACCCGCCCCCCCCCCATTGTAAGTGGTTTGCAGGCAGAGAAGCTCTAGGAGCTTCTGATGGGGTTGGGCTCATTCAAAACACCCCTGTTCTCCTTTGGTACCGATGACTCAGTAATGATTACATCTGCAGAGCAGTGTGAATTGTAGGTTCTAAATGGGGCTAATACAAAAGACAATTCACAATGGATTATGTACAAATAATAGCTAATAAACAAAAGGCAAAAAATCAACTTTGCCTAGTAAGCAATGAACTGTAAACTAAATCTAACGATGGAAATTATTTTTATGTAAAATTGGATGAGAATTGTTAAAATGAAACTTTCCAGGGTCAAGGAGGATGCAGTAGAATGTATGTCTCCATACACTGCTGGTAGAAGTCAGAGATTACTCACAGCCTTTCTGGAGAACATGCTGGCAATGTGATCAAGAGCATTATTTATACGCCTTGGCTCTAGAGCTTTGAGACTAGGAATTTCACCAAAATAACAATCAGATACAAATATTTATGTATCAGGATCTATTTTGAAGCATTACTTCTAATAGAAAAAACTACAGGACTTGGGATGTCTAAAGTGTTTGTTAATTAAATCATCGGCTAGAATATTACTTAGCTATTTATAAAAAACCCTGTACTTGGGGAATATTTAAGGACTTTAGGTTATAGGACAGTGCTTATTAAGTATCCTATTTTTAAAAAATCCTCTCAAGACACAAAACTAATCCTAGCCTCATTTTATAAAATATCTCAATTTTGAAAAAAAAAAGTGCACAGAAAAATGACTGGATGTAAATATACCACATAAATAGCAATCATCTGTAAGACAGAGGATTACCGGTGATTTTGTTTCTTTTCTTTACTCTTTCCTATATGACCCAAGTTTTCCACAAAGAGTGTGTATTATTTTTATAATTGGAAAAATACCTGGTAGAAATTAAAAAACAAAAACAAAAACAAAAAACACCCGAATCTTGGGGAATGTGCAGGCTTCTCATTAGAACTTCAAAAGACCTTGGAGGGCACCCAGTGTCAACCCCACCGATGACCCCAAAATCCCCTTGGGGACCTTTTGGTACACCTGTCAGACAGCCTCGGCTTAAACACTGTGCTTGAGGAAACCCCATCCCCTCCCTTCTGTGCATTTTCCTGACTTCTGGTCTAGGAAGCTTTCACAGTTTCCATTTTATCTCACCACCACGGGGCTGTGGGGGTGGGTGGGGGGGAAGGGCAAGTGCAATTATCCACATTTTCCCGAGGAGCGTCCTGAGTCACAGTGACTCCCCGTGATGAAGTGACTTGCATCGCTGGCCAGTAGCAAAGACCAAACAGAAATCCAGGTGTCCTGCCTCTCAATGGGAGGCTGGTTCCATCCCTCCGCAGGATCCAGTGTGTCGTTCCATACAAAGGTCTGCCCTGGTAGAGCTTCCGTTGGCCTTGCTAGAACTCAAACCCTTCCCCGCGCTACCTCGGGAATATGCGCCTGGGTGTGGGCTCCGTGCTACCCTTCTGCCCGCCCGGAGTAGGGCGAAGGTGACACAGACTCAGAGAGGTAGGGGACACCAGTGACCTGCCCTTGACGCATCTCCACTCAGGAACACGCTACCATATTTATGAAACGTTGTTTTCATAAACTGCTGGTTGTTCAATAAGGCATAAAATAGCCAGTATAAGATAGTTATTTGCTCTACAAAATCATTTTTGCATCATGGCTTCAATGTCAGAGCAGTAACTGCGTTTTGTTTCGTTTCTTAAGAGACGAGATACAGTAGATTAACTGTTGAGCTCCAAATGCAGAGGTCCCCTTATTGCTGTCAGCAGGCCGGTCCCATTCTCTCCTCGCAGCCCAGCAGCCCGCCCTGGGCAATCATTTGTATGCTTGCGCGGCCAGGTCTGGTCACGGACCCGTCTGGATTTGTCAAGGTCACGAGAAAGCAACAGGCAGGAAGACAGCTTTCTTTGACCTTGGGAGGGCGTGCCGACAGTTGGTCCATTTTAGGTTATCCCATGCATACAGGTGGTCCCCGTTCCCTCCGAGGGGCTCTCAGGCAGGGTGAGCCAGACACAGTGGGAGTTATCGCTCTAGCTGGGGAGGCAAGAGAAACTCATAAGGAGGGAAAAACAAGTCGGAAGAGCCAGTATAGACCAACTCCTTATAGAGTTTAGTGAGAGTTCCAAGGGATCTAAGTCACTGATGCTGCTGGCTCGGGTCCGAACAGAACTCGCTCAGATGGGCACCGGCCATGGGAGCCAATGCTGAAGTCCTGCCCTGACCCAGCTGGCATCCTGGCTGGTGCAGCAGGGCCTCTTTCCAGTAGTGCCATCTCGGGACTCAGCAGGGGCCTCCAGCCACCCTCCTGAGCTTAATCCACTGGCCGCCGCAACTGGCACTGCCCTGGCCTAGTCTGGGGCCTTCACTGTCCCCTCGGGGGATGGGGCATGTTCTCGCCAGAGAAATGCCCAAACAGCTGTGCCTGTCCCTTCCTCCAATTTGACTCTTTTCCCAGAACTGACCTCAGGGATTTGCCCAAATGATTCAGAGAAACGATGGGTTGATTCAATTAGAAAGTTCCTCAAAGTGGTGTTTAGGTGGAATGAGCAATGGAAGGTGGGCTCTGAGGGCCGAGCCCATGCCTGAGTTCCTGCCCACCATCTTGCCAATTGTGTTGCCGAATGTGGAAGAGGCCAGGGACCACAAGGAGGGCTCCCTGTTGCAAAATGGGGACACAGAGAGCTTGGAACATGTTTGCTAGCTCCAGCTGCTAGATCTTGTCTCAAGGCCCCTGAGCCCCAACCTTGCTCAACAAGTTGTCAACACAGCAAGTGACTTACAGAGAAGGGCCTCTGTAAGTCCTGGAGGCCCAGGCCCAGAATGGGGCATGGGCCCAGGCATGGATAGAGAGATGAGGTCTGGAGCCTTTTTTTTTTTCCACTCTGTTCCTCAGCTTGTCCAACTTCCTGGAGCCCAGCTTATCCTCAGTCTGATTCTTTTCCTTGGCTGCCCAAAATCCAGCTACTTGACCTTTGCCAAGTGGCATCTCCATTCTGGGCCTCGGTATTTCCATCTGAAAAATGAGAGAGTCAAGTCAGATGAGCTCTGTGGTGCCTTCCAGCTCAGATGTTCACTCTGTGGGTTTAGATCCTCTGGTCCAAACTGTATTTCAAGAGTCTTGTCTCCTTCTCATATTCTTAAACTCAACTCTCTCTGTTCCTTGCACCCTACCAACCTGGACATAGGGGTCCTTTCTTATTTCTTTCACAAAGTGTCTTCTGCTTTTACTTACAAGAAGGGGAAGGAGGAATCTTGTATTTATCTAGGACTCTCAGATCCATCACCTGATACCACTCTGCCATCTTGGGTTAGGTTTCCTTGGTCATTCATTCATTTGTATAGTCATTGATTCATTCTGTCACTCAGCAATATCAATGGTGGGCATAATTTGTGGCTGGTGCTGGGCTGGGCAATATGTATGCACAAGAGCATACAACACCATTAGTGCTGCCAGATGGGAGGTGACTTTCCATGAATGCTGCTTGAGTCTGTCCTCAGGGGACCCTGCAGTCTACAGCATATCGTTGGGAACACAGCTACTTTCTTAAAGAGTATTGCAAATACCCTTAATAATTAATTAATTTCTAGGCTAAGCAAACTAGAGTAGAGATTACTTGAAGAGTGTTTAACCTAAAACATAAGAAAGGGTGTGCAAATAAGCCACCTGGATGTGTTTTCATTCTCATGGTGAAATCTGATGCCATGTATCAATCTCACTTAAGAGATTTTAAGTATCAGACCTGGTATTAATGGGGTTATTCTCCTTTCCTTGGATTCAGTAGATCAAATGTGGAGTCAAACACCTTCAATGACCTCTTCTAATTCCTGCTCCCTTACCCGTTTCACACAAGGGAGATTGAGACCAGATGTGATTTCTAATGTGGTGTGTGGTTGTTTGGAACACAGTTGAAGTGCTTCAAAGTCTTCTTTTTAGGAAGATGGCAAGTAGTGTTCAATCCTGAATTGTCAGGAAGAGCCAAGGGACCCTCACTATTCCAGCTCCAACTGCTCCTTCTCTGCCGTGACCTCAGGCCCAAGAACAGCCATACCCCAATTCCATTTGGACCTCCATAGGATGCATCAACAGAGGATGAAACCATGGTAGGAGGCTTCCTCTTTAAGCTCTGGTGATTGTGTCCAGAACTCCCTTCACATACTTTTATTCCAGATTGCTGGCGTGCTCGGACCTTTTCAAACTGCCCGACCCTGAAGACAGGATTAACTGCCTGAATTCCTTGTTGCAGACTGGATTCTACCACTTGATATCTTACCCTTTCCCTTGGAACTTCCTGGAATCTTTACATGTTCTTGATGTCTGCTTTGGCCTCTTGCCCCAAAGGCTCTTGAACAGGTGTCTTGTTTATGGAGCCCACCACTTAGTCTGCCTTACTTTTACTGCCCTGACGCCATCCCCCTTCAGTGTGACAATGACCATTCTGGGCACATCCAGACTTCCTTCTTGGAAAACCAAAGCACCAAATGACAGCCGTGTATGAGGAGTGGCTCAGTCGACAACGTATTCAAGACACTGACAAGATCTCATTATTTTTTGCTCTTCTACTTATATCTTTCAAGCGTGTTTGAAAAAAAGCAAGAAAACAACACAGTTTGGTTTCCCGAGTTGAAATGATAATGAAATTGCCTTTTGTTTTAGTTACTTTTTGTTTTTCTCCTATTTTGTCAGGCTTCTCCTCATTTCCCCCACCCTTTAACGTCTTCCCACCAACGATCTCTCTGGAAAAGAGATCACTCCGGAGAGCTGTTCTCTACTACCGCCTGTATCTTTCCAGATCTTTGTGTCATTATTCTTTCTGTTCTCGTTTATGGAAGACACAGCTAACGATGGTCTCCAGGTTTGGCTGAAAGGGCCAAAGTGGCATATTCCTTCAGAAAAATTGTGCTTTGGTTTGTAGATCCTTTTGCTCCCATTGCTATGCTTTTCAGTCAGCCTTGGCCTGTAGAGGGACAGTGTGTAGGACTGTGGTCCCTTAAACGAGTCATAGCAGTGTGACTCAGTCCAGTGGAAGAACAATGAGTGTCTCTTACACGCAGGGCATCCGGGGGAAAGTGGAGCCTCCCCCTCACCTTGGGAGCCCTTCCCAAGAGGAAAGAGATGTCTTCAGAGAGAGGAAAGAGCCTGAGGGTTCAAAAGAGGGAGTGACTTGTCTTTCAGCTACTTTTCACTATCTCTGGTCACCTCACTACTCCTCCCATTTTTAAATCTTGTCTCCTCTTGGCTTGATAGACATTGTACTATTTTCTCTGTTTTTGTTGGTTTGTTTGAAGGTTTCCCTTGTCCATACATCTAACTGGGATTCCTCAGAGGTTCAGTTCTCTGCCCTCTGCCTTTCTGTCTATATTCATTTGGAGATCGCCTTGACCATTGCTGCTATGAGGAAAGCCTCAGCACCTGCAGTCCAGACCCTTGTCCCAAGTTCCGGTTCAAAGGCTGCAGGGACATTCCTATAAGTATATGCATTGCCAACCTTCCAATACCACCCACCAATCTCAAAACAAACTCAGCATCATGTGCTTTCTTTTTGTTAATGGAGTGCCACTTTCTTTCAAGATAGAAACTTCCGTGTCGTCTTGGACTCTCATCACCACCATCTCTCTGCTGCCTGTGTATCTAGTCAGTTGGCAAAGTTAAAGGGTCAGTATTAAGGTGGAGACTAGAACCCAGGCTTCAAGATTCCTGGGCTTTGCCTTTTTTTACATACTGCCATACAGCATAGGTAAAGGTCTTTGGTTCTAGAAACAAATGACTGGGTTCAAATCTCCACTCAGCTATGCCGTTCGCAAGACCTGACCTTGAGTAAACAGTTTAAGCTCCCTGTGCCTTATTGGTAAAGTGGAAATAGTAATACTTTATCTTAAGGCATTGTTGTTAGAACTAAATGAAAAATATATCATAAAGCATGTAGTATTGGCTTGAGTCAGTCACCTCGATTCCAGAGCCACTGCTGACCCTCTTCTGGAAGTCTCCATACTCTGTTAAATCTTATCTAGGTTTTCTAATATGGAACCTTTAGAAGCAAAATTCTTTTCCTGCTCTGAGTCCTGTTATCTTAATCTTTCAAGAATTCATATCTAACTAGAGTTTTGTTTGTTTGTTTGGGGACCTTTTATAATTAGAGCAATTAAAGGGATACAGATGAAAAAGAAACCATTTGTTTTCAAGGACCTTACAGTTGAGATGAGGAGACAGCTGTGTCCAGCAATTAATTATAAGACGAAGCACTAGTTTAAGGGTTCAGATAAAGGTAGGTAGATCCAACTATGACAATGAAGAGGGCTTGAACCTGAACATTTCTCATTCATCGTGTTTTCCGGTTCAGAATCCCCATATTGGAATGTTAGTATGGGATATGCGCATATAGTTATGGGGATTCAGGCAAATCGAACACGGAATTTCAACACAGCTTCAAAAAGAGAGTTTCTGTTGATGTTAATACCTTGGATTAGAGCAAAGAAAGACAAAACAGAGAACTCTTTAGTAAGTACTTATAGGATAACTTCAAGAATTCTCCTTTGGTAGCACTGACAGGGAAGTGCAATGGCACCTAGTTAGTCTAAAGTTCTACCCTATCAGAAAGTATGGGTGGATTGGTTTACTTACAGGGATTGGGGCACTAGCATCCTCCCACATAGCCTATTTAACAACCTGCTCTTATTTCCAATGAATAAAAGATCTTGGTCATATACTGTCAATGAGCAGGGTTCCCATCACGAGCCCTACTGTATGTGCAGATCTACTAGAGGAACACCAAGAGAATGGCAAATACATGGGGACAATAGATTTCTGGAACTACAGGGGTGTCTAAGGGAGTGGGGAGCATCTTGTACCTATTGAGAAAGGGGATGGAAGGGCTGCCATCTCTCTGGATGAGAAGAAAGAGAGAGGATAGAGAGAGGAAAGCCAGAGGTAGAAGATTGCCTAAAGACCCATGGGTCTAATTTCCCTGCTGATTTCTTAACCTAAAGGGCCTCAAGCTTTATAAATTGCTTTCTAGGTCAAATCAGTGTCCTTTAAAATCATCTCTACGTATTGCCTGTCAATGTCTAGAGCTGACAGGAGAAGAAAGATCCTGATACATAAGAGAAAACCGAGGCCCAGAAAGTAAAGGGAATTGTTCAGACTCCTCCCAATGGCCCAGTCCACAGTGGCACAATGAACACTACTTCCCTGGCTTTTTTGTCTTTTGTGTGTGGAGAGGGCATAGGTGAATCATTGGTGCGCCTAAAGAAATAAAGACATTTGTGTATCTAAGACAGAGAACCAAAAGCTTGATTTTTCTCTTTGAAAGAGTGGCTAAGCTGGAGTTGCAAGCCCACTTTGCCTGACCTTTATAGCTTTGATAAAGGCAACCTTGATTCATGATGCATGAGCCCAGGTCTTTGAAACCCATAAAAAATGGTTTGTTCATTGAACATGCAAACAAATTACTTTCCAAGGGCTGAAATTTAAACTGACATTAAGCTCTGAGAACATCTATATTTAATTATACATAAAGGCCAGAAAACAATTTGTATCTTAAAATAGTAAAATTAAAAGAGAAGTCCCACCTATGCGAATAATTTATTTCATTGCAACACTACCCTTTAGTTTTGTTGTCATTTGTCTAGATTAGCAGAGCTGGCTTTATCAGTATTTCCAGGACAGCCCTGAAATATGAGCTTAGATTGGAAATAAGCAGTCAGAGTGCCTCCCAGGGCACTGGTGCTATACAGTCAGGGAGTGTGTTGGCTTCCAACAAAGTCTGCCTCTCTGTAGGAGGAATAATAATGAAATACAATCTACAATCATATATTTCTCTTAGGACGGGACTTAGGGGTCAAAACATAGTGGGAAGAAACACAGGCTAGAAAGCACAGAGATACGGATCCTAAGTCTGACCCGGGGCAGAATCAAATGCTAATCCACTCTGACCCTCTGTTCCTCATTTATAAATATAGTGAGAGGCTTGGATCCAGTGATCAAGTTGGAAGAAGAGGGAGAGAATGTGAAATGAAAAACATGAATCAAATAAAAATGGCTGGACTATTTCTAAATATTCTTCAACACTCCCCCCCACCCCTGCCACGTGCAGTAATCTTACCCTTCAATTGAGCATAGCCTGGAATTGTGGGAAAAGGACTGGACCAAGCATTGGGACATCTGGATTCTCATCCCATCTGTTTCTTGAACTCTTTGTGTTCTAGGTAAAGCTCTTTCCCTCTCTGTCTCTCAGTTTCCCCATCTGCTTCATGAGAGATTGTGGTCCTCACTGGCTCCCTGTCAGCCGGGCGCCCTCTCGATCCATCCCTGACTGACTCAAGCAGGACCTCCCTTGGGGCAGGAGGTTCTCCTGTTGTACCTCTGTTGTACCTCTCCTTTTGTACCTCTCCTTTCGTCTTTTCAAAGAACAGAAGGTGTGCCTCGTGCAGGAGGTCGAGGGACCCAGAGTCACGGTCTGTGCAGTGCCCACGGGGCAAGTCACAGAGACCGCTGCTTTGAATGTCTGGGTTGTTGCCATGTGGGTCTTTCTCGAACTGTCCAGGAACCTGATTAACCTCACTGATGCCTGTTTGTTTGCATGTTTTCAAACATCCCCTCTCTGGTGGCTTGCATGCTGCTTCTCAAGACATGCCGAGGACATTGGGGCCAGCTCGAATTCTTTGTACTGAGGAGGCCAGGGCTGGGTCGCTTCCAAGATGAAGATGGGGCAGGAGGGAGGGCCACCCGTTGCCTGCTTTTCTTTCGGTTCCTTTAGCGCATCCAGAGCCTGACGGGCCAACCGGGCTCGCAACCTGGAAGCGAGGCCCGGGGAGTGGCTTGGCCTGGATTTATTTTTATATAAAGTGGCCACACGAGGAGCTCAGCAAGTGCTGGCTGCTTGTCATTAGGTTAGTGGCAGCCCAGCGTCAGGGAAGAGAATCTGAACCCTGAGCTGTGGGGGCCAAAGACCCAGCTGTCACCCCAGCTGTCACCTCGGCTGGCCTTGACAGACCTCGCCCTGCTTTCCCTAGTTTCCTGGTCTCCCAGCTGAGGGGGCTGGGCTGATCAGCTGCACCTGTGGGGTTCGGAGGAGGTATCCGAGGAGGTATCCAGAGAGCCGCCTCAAGTTGGGGGGTGAAGGGTGGGGGAGGGGGGAGCAGGCACCATGCGGACCCTTCAACACAGCCCTCGGGGCCTTGGGGCTTTGCAGGCCTCGCATTCATGTATTCGAGGTCAGTGGTTCCCACGCTTTGCGGTATTGGGACTCCTTGATGTTCTTAAAAATCACTGGGGACCCCGAAGAGCTTTGAATTATGTGGGATCTAGCTGTTGCTATTTACTATATTTGAATTTAAAATGGAGAAAATGTCAAAACCAGGTACTAACTCATTTAAAATCATGAGAAGTCACCTACTACATAGTAATATGAGGAACATATTTTTATGAAAAATCACTGATCTCCAAAGCAAAAAAAATTATTAGTAATATTTTCTATTTTGTAAATCTCTTTGATATCTGGCTTCATAGAAGACAGATGGATTCTCATATCAGTGTCTGCTTTCGAGCTGTTTTAATATATTATTCTGGTTGAAGTAAGTGAAGAAGATCTAGCCTCACACGAACATCTGTTTGGAAAAGGGAGGACCTCAAGGATCCTCGGGGATGGATCTTGGAAATAGCCGGTGTCCTCATGCCACACTTTGAGAACTGTTGCTCCACATGAATGGTATCCCTTGGAGTTATACAGTGCCCATCCTGTGCAACGATACATAGCGGTTCTGCTCTTCCCCCTCTGCCTTCACCCCATCCCCTCTTCAAACAGAGCAACTTGGTTTTTATCTGTTTTATATGATAGAGGTTTTGGAAGCTTTTGTTTGAAAAGAGGATTCTGTTTCTAAAAGTGTTTGAAACCCACCCACTCCAAGGATTTGAGAGGTGATTGGGGTCATTGAGATCCTTTCCCTGGGCTTCCTCTTCTCTGAGATTGTGAACCCCCAAACTTTGAGGAGGGGTCTTTGAGATCATGCTTCAGTTCTTCCCACACAGTAGCATCTCATCTTGATATGGACAGTCTCAGCTCAGGAAAATGACATCATATGGCTTGGGAGATTTAATGCCACCTCAGCATGGAACTGACCTGCCCAGGGAGTGACACAGACTGGAAGAGGAGTAGATTCACTGTTTCCTGAGCTGTCTGATCACTGGGGGGTGGGGGGAAGAGGGGGTGACAGGCCCTAAGGGCAAGTTTCAGTGATATACTTATATGTTGTCATCTTTAGAGCTAGACATTCATCATCATTATTTATTTCCTAGGTTTGTGTCAGATCTTTATTCCAGGGGACAGGATCCGGTGCCAAATATCACAGGATCTAAGTGCCCTCACAACGCATTGACACTTCTTCCAATTTCTTGTCTAATAGAGAATGCCGTGCTGTTCTTTCCCTCACTGCCAGAATCATTATTGATTTCATGTCATTTCTTTCATAAAAATCATCTCCTGAGTTTTGCTGGGTTTGGCTCATAGCTAAGAATGTTCTCCTCCCACTTCTCTGCTGGGCAAGATGCTGTGAGTCCCACCGTTGTGGGTCAGAGGACGGTTCCACAGAGATCTCGCCAACCTGCCCACTTTCCCTTTAGGCTGTGACCAAGCACAGAGGTCCTCCCAGAGCTGGAGGGGGACGGTAGAGGGGGCTCTTCTCTCTGTCCTCATTTGCTTTGTTTCTTCCACCAGCTTAAGCATTAATTAAGAAGCCCAGCCCCAAATGCCTAGCACTAGGGTCAATCATTTGGGCTAATTGGGTGTCTCCAATTTAATGGAACTCTTCTCTGGAGTAAGAAATAAAACTGAATCTCTGGGAGAAATTGGAACCCTTACAACTTGCTGGTGGGAATGTAAAACGGTGCAGCTGCTGTGGAAAATGGTTTGGCAGTTCCTCAAAAAGTTAAACATAGAATTACTATATGATCCAGCAATTCCACTCTTAGGTATATACCTAAGAGAAATGAAAACATATGTCCACACAAACACTTGTAAATGAATGTTCACGGCAACATTAATCATGATAATGAAAAAGTAGAGTCAACACAAACACTCATCAGTGGATGAATGGATAAACAAAATGTGATGTATTTGTACAATGGGCTATTGTTCAGCCATAAAAAGGTTTAAAGTGTCGATCCAATGCTACGATAAAGATGAACCTCAAAAACTTTATGCTAAGTGAAAGAAGCCAGACTGAAAAGGCCATGTATCGTATGATTCCACTCCTAAGAACTATTCAAATAGGCGAATCCAGAGAGACAAAAAGCAGACTGGTGGTTGCCAGAGCTGAGGGCAGTGTGAAAGGAGTGACTACTTAAAGGGTACAGATTTCCTTTTAAGGTGATGAAAGTGTTTTGGAACTAGATAGAAGTGGCGGTGACACAACTTGTGAATGTACCAAATGCCACTGACCTGTGGACTTTCAAGTGGTTAATTTCATGTTATGTGAATTTCATGCCAATAACAACAGTGCAAAACAAACAAACAAACGAACAAAAAAACACCTGGATACCTGATTGCTGTCCTTTCTTGGGCTGGTTTCATTCCTGAATGTCTGTGGAATCAGGACCCCAATCTTTAGCCGTGAACTCGTCCTGAGTGGAAAATGGGCTTAGCAGACCTTGTAGGTCCTGTGGAACTACTGTGTATGAAGCGTGGCCTTCCACACAGCTGCCTCCCCTGTTGGCTCTTGGAAGGCAGTGGCCATGTCCTGCTCATCCTGGCCTTTTGAGTGCTTTAACATATTCTTGTCATGCCAGAGACATTCGGTGGATGTTTGTCGATTGAATGATTGGATATGTCTGTTGCAGCTTCTCATTCATCTCCATGTACCTCCATGAGACTGATGAGAGATCCACCACAGCTGATGCCCAGGACAGACGCTGTAGACTTGTCTAGCGAGTAGGGATGAAATTGTTTTGATGCATTTTTTTTGAAAGTTTGGATATCTATGCAATGGGATGCTATTGGCTATGAAGAGGAATGCAGTACTGATCCATGTTGTAACAAGGATGATCCTTGAGAATGTTCTGTTAAAGTCAAAGAAACCAGGCACATGAGACAATGTATTATATGATTTCATTTACTTGAAAGTTCCCAAATAGGAAAATCCATAGAGACAAAGTAGATCAGTGGTGGTCAGGGCCTAAAAGGGATAGGGGGGTATGGTGGTGAGAGTCACAGCGTGCTGCTGGCTTTCTTTTCGAAGGGATGAAAATGTTCTAAAATTGTGGTGATGACTGCACACATCTGTGAATACGCTAGCGACCACTGATTTGTCCACTTGAAGTAGGTTGTGTGGTTTGTGAATTGCATTTCAGCCAAGCTGTTAAAAATTTAGATATATGTTGGAGGAGTGAAGAATAAATGGGAATCCAAGACAGATGTGTTCTTATTTGGGGGAGAGATCTCCATCCAAGACCTAAAATAACTTTCCTGATATATTCAGAGGGTTTCTCCCGAGAAAGATTTCTTTACATTGGGCTTCCCTTACAGCAGCAACTCATGGGGGTTTCTAGATCATTACCTACCTGATGAGGGGCTGAGAGCAGAGTAGCTTAAAACCAGAGTATGAAGGGCAACTGCCAACTGTTGGGAGTTAGAGACTGATCAGAATGTATGTCCCTGAGAAACTGGGATTCAGTTTACAGGAACCCAATGACCTCGTGGTTTCCCTGCTGCCTCTAGGAGAGACATCGCCCACTGCCCCACCCCCATTTTGATCAGGAGGAATGAACAAGCAGCCTAATGAGGTGCCATTTGGACAATTAAAAATTCGGCAAGCCCAGCTCCAAATAAGTTGTTCTGGATTCTTCCTCCTACTCTTGGGGACTATCCCTACTACTGCAGTGCCTATCAGCCTTCTTGAAGGAAGAGACACCAATTTGTTGCTATAGCACTCCCACTGTGGGGCTGAGGAGAGTTGTGTGTGGAGATGGGCTGTGCCTAGTGCTACATTCAGACTTCATTGTTTCCCATGCCCTTAGACACCCAGAAACTCCCACAGCATCATCGCCACATAGCTGACAGCTTGGAGCCATGGTCCATGGCTCCTCAGATCCCAGGCAGGGAGACTCCTCTCCTAGAAGTGATCCCATCAGTTCATGTGTGTGCGCACATGCACATGTGCGTGCGCACACGCACAGGGATTACAAAACTGCCAGTGGTTATGAGGAAATTGATAGGTTATTCGTGTGTGCCTTGGGTCCCAAGGCCAAGGACAGGCCAAAGGTACTCTCAGGAAGCCAAGAACCAGGACTGGGCAAAGTTTTGTTGGACGTGGGTTTGCGGTTGGGAGCTCACCTCACTTCACTTACAGTTGTAAAAAAATGACCACATCATTTGGAAGTTGGAGGGAACTCCTTACTATTTGGCAGATGGTCACAGAGCAAGAGGGAGCCAAAACATAGTTAGAGGGTGAAAAGAACATAGGCTTTGGGGTCAGATCAACCAACTTATCTAAATAGCTGCAGGATTTTTGGCAAGTGGTTTCCTGTCTCTGAGGCTATTTCGTCACATGTACGAGGAGATAGGAAAGAGCATCTTGCAAGATTATTGTTCTCATTAAACAAAGAGCCCAGTCCTCATGCCTGGATCTCCCGCTGCTGGTTCTCAGCTGACTCTTTGACTCCCATCCCTGTAGCCCACCCATCGCCACCTGTTAGATGTCCAAGGGGAGAGCAGCAGCACTATGGCAGTAGGAGCCACGTGACCTTGGATATGTCCTTTCTCTCAGGGCCTATAAAATACAGAGGTTGGGTTTATGTTCTCTAAGATTACCTTCCAGCTTTGACAGGTTTCTCAGCTACATCGAGGTCAAATTGTGAACGCATGGCTCACCATGTCTGAGGACGGGCTCCATTACTTGGCAAACACAATTCTTTCCCTAGGCAACAACTCTCCTCTTACCACCATAAATTACACAGGTCTTCTTGGAATGAGGCACGCACCGTAGCCTCTTCCTGGCTTCCTCCTCTCCCTTGTTGGTCATCTTGGACCTTCAGGATTCCATCTACATCAAATTTAGCCATATTTTCTCATAGATTAAAAAAATACAGGTGTAAGAGCAAGAAACAGCCCTCACTTCCGCTCTGGAGTGAAAGGCCCGATCTGCCTGCCAACCTGGCCCACCCACTGCCACCCGATTTATGTCCCAGGGGTACAGCACAGCCGTGGTGAAGACTTACTGCGGGGTTTCATCTTCAAATGAGCTATGACCTCTCTTCCTCATGTATTCAAGTGCTTGGCACTGACAGCCTGCAAGTTTATCCTGGAATTCAAAATGAAAAACGGTCCCATGAGAACCTTAAAAAGAGGCGAGCAAGGAATCCCTTCTGGGCAGCTGCAAGGCTGGTGCAGGAACTGGAACTGTCCCGGCTTGCGGGACAGGTGTTCTCGGCCCAGAGAGCTTCTTTCTGCACAGTCACCCTTCCTCAGTGCAGTGGGGAAGGCATCACATGTAGAATCAGGGCCGACTGAGTATTCTCTGGGCTGTACCTAATTGACCTGTAAAATGAGAAGAAGGATGCCTGCCTCACAGGCACAGGACATTTTAGGGGCTGATGAGCTTGGGTGCTGGCATCCTACAGCTCTGGATTTGAGTTAAGACCTGGGCAAGCCCCCTCAGAGGCTCCATGACGGAAGCAATGAGTGTAGACTTTCGTTTGGGATGAGAGGAGATCATTCCTGTCAAGTGCATGGTGTCTGGCATATAGAAAGCTCTCATTAAGTGCAAGCTAAAAGTATGATTGTTACAATGTAACAATTCCGATGCTTAGGAATCATTTCCAATAATTCTAGAAAAGATATTCCATGTACTCCTCCCGACGGTTTGGCCAACTTGTCTATATTTTATATTCTTTGGAGCAGAAGCACACAGGGTCTTTTTTGGTACGCTGTTTCAACACATCCGGGAAGACATGAAACTAAGAATCATGTAATAAAAGGGGATCTGTGTCCTCTTGAAGATAAAGGATTTGCCCTAACGGTGGCTCACCACCTTCACCTTGACAGATGTCCACAGCCCACGAAAATGTTGAGTGGGTCACAATGTTTCCAAAAGCAGCATATCCATTAATAGGTAAAGCTGGGCTTACTTGTTAGTTGTTTTTTTTTTATTGTTTATTTTTTAAATTTTTTTGGTAAAGATTTTTATTTGTTTATTTGACAGAGAGAGAGAGAAAGAGAGAGATCACAAGTAGGCAGAGGCAGGTAGAGGGAAGGGGAAGCAGGCTCCCTGCTGAGCAGAGAGCCCCATGCAGTGCTTGATCCCAGGACCCTGAGATCATGACCTGAGCCGAAGGCAGAAGCTTAACCCGCTGAGCCACCTAGGCGCCCATAATTTTTAAATTTTCACTCCAGTTAACATACAGTGTTATGTTAGTTTTGGGTATGCAGTATAGTGATCTAGCATTTCCATCCAACATCCTGTGCTCATCAGGACACATGCTCTCCTTCAACCCCACCCTGTCTTCCCCCCAACCCCCACCGCCCTCCTGTCTGGTAACCCACAGTGTGTTTTCTAGAGTTAAAAGCTGTTCCTTGGGGCACCTGGATGGCTCAGTCAGTTAAGCATCTGTTTTCGGCCCAGGTCATAATCCCAGGGTCCTGGGATCGAACCCCACGTCGAGCTCCCTGCTCACCGGAGAGCCTGCTTCTCCCTCTCCCTTTCCTGCCACTCCCCCTCCTTGTGCTCTCAATCTCTGTAAAATAAATAAGGAAAGTCTGTTCCTTGCTTTCCCTCTTTTTCTCTCCCTCTTTTGTTTCTCTCCCTCATTTGTTTCACTTCTTAAATTCCACCTGTGAGTAAAATCCTATGGTATTTGTCTTTCTCTGACTTATTCTGCTTACTTAGCACTGATTTTTAACATGAAGTCCATTATACAGATGTTTCAACTGCTAGACCCCAGACACTTAAATCTTTGGGAATATCTGGATAACGAGGAACATTTTTCACCAAAATTGTTAGTTATATTCCATTCAGAAGGTTTAATCGAGCTCCTGGTTTGTATCCTCTGGGAGGTGTTATTGGAGATCACAGTTTTTTTGAGCAAAATGAAACAGGTTAGAAACACCCCAAGGAAAGTGAAGGAGCTGGGCTTCATAGAAAATTCTATTGACTTAAGAGCCTGTGCGCCCCTCCCCTCTAGCACATCACCCCTCCACTGACTGCCACTTCACTCTTCCTTTGGGGCTGCCTCGAGGAAAGTTTCAGGCCAAATTCATCAGCTCCTGCCATACTTGGACTCAGCATAGATGGAAGCTCCTTGCTGAGAGTAGGTGACATGTTGGTCCAGAATGATCCAGAATATACCGTTCCACCTGTCTCTCTACATTCTGATCCTATTAGTGACTCAGTTGAATATTTCCCGAGAATGATCTCGATCCTTAGTTTCGCACTTGTTAAATCATTACTCGTTAGGGACTTTTTCATGGTGTGTGTTTTAAACATGCTACAATATGAACAAAGCAGTTGTATCTTGCGTTGGCAGCTTGCCATCCTTTGTGTGTGTCAGCATAAAATACGTGGGGTTCAGTTGAATAGTAGCCCCTTATGGAGCTGAATGTAAAAGGTAGAGTGGAAATCTTCCCTGCCGATTTGAACCAGCACTGCACTAGCTTTCATTGTAGACCTAGAAATCTGAAATATGGAAACAAAATGAGACAAAATGAGTAACACGCACATATGTACATTTATATTTCCATTCGAAATGAAACTTTTTCAGGCCCTTATTAATACCAAAATCTCTAAGAGATTCTTAACGGTCTGTCTTTCCTTTAAAAACAAAGTATATATGTGATCAAATTGAGGAAATGCATTGCTGGAAACTTCCATACAAATGAAGGTGTTTGCATCACCCGGAGAATTCTAAAACACATTGAAAAATTGCTGTCAACTTTCAATTGATGGAGTCGGCCTTTGTGCACCTTATTTTATAATTCAGACAGCGCCCCCACATCATGAGTACGAATGCTTTTCAGGACGGAGAACAAGCCAGATTTTCTTTGATGGCCTTCCATTTTTGGGGGGCCGGGACAGATATTTTGTTTTGTTTGTTCAATGGCAAAACACTCCTTTCCCTGCTTTTTGCAAGACTAAATTGTCAAGTAGGTGCTCTAGAGATTCCTTCAGAAAGAATATATTGTGACATAGCCAAGGACAGATGAATAGTTAAACCCATCTCCCACCCAAACAGGAATCCCTGGGTCTCCAGATTCTTAATTAGATCAGCACTAGAGGGCACTCTTATGATGCCAAAATAGGAGAATTTTTACTACAAACTGGTGGGCGGAGGTTGGGGTGGGGTGAGGGGGCCTGTTCTATAAGGAGCTGCAGACAAGGAACAAAGGAGAAAACATCCTATCTTAGGACGGACTGGCTGGCCAACAGCCAAGAAAACACTATTTTGAAAAGCCTGTTTTAACAATCTTCCTCATCAGATCCACTTTGTTTCCCAAATGTGATTGGTATTTTTGGCAATGCAAGACCCAGGTATTAGGCATTATTTCTCAAATGAAAAGAATGTAAGAATCACTGATTATCACCACGGGATGCAATAAAAGCGCCTCTAGGCAGAAAACAGAACGCGAGAGAGCAGCTTAGGAAAATGTGTTTACAATTTAACAGCCACTGAAAAAGAAGAATTTAACATCCTCGAGGGGGTTCATGGTTGTGTGCTTGGGTCTGGAGTGTAGTGTGGATGCCTGCTTGCCGGCTGTCCCCAGGTGGTGGTGCTCAGTGGACCCGGGGTGGGGAGTGCACTCCCAGAGGATGGACCCAGAGGCTTGGGCCCCACTCTTGGCTCTGCCACCCATGTGTTCTGTGATCTGTGGCAAGTCCCTGCCCCTGAGACACCAGTGGTCCCAACAAGATTACCCAAAGTCATCCTTCAGTGGTTCAAAGTCTGGGGTAGATGATCACAGGAAGAATTTCCACTGTCATTTGTTTATTGGCTACTTGTGATCAAATCTAACCATGGGATAGAAAGTAATCCACGCTCTCAGTAGAGATGGGACTCAAAGGATTGGCCAGCCCAAAGGGCTCAGATGCCCATGTTAGCTACTTGTTTTTAGGTTTACTGCCCATTCCAAATATAGCCCTAGTTACCACATTTAAGCCATCTTTAGTGCCAGCCCTCCAAAAATTGGCTTATTACACCCAAGTGAGGTAGGTGACTCCTGTCTCGTGCACTGGGCACTGGCCAGAATCGCTCTGGCGTGCCCTTGTGCTGTTTTCTGAGGAGCCAGTGGGTGGTCTGGTGATCTGATGGGAAGAAGGGGCCCCTGAAGACAAACTCGTCCAGTCTGCCTTTGGTCCCAGAGTTTCTAAGAACCACTCAAGAGTGTTTCTCTCTAGCCCTCTGTAAGAACCCAGGCTATACTTCATAGGAATGTTCCCGACTGAGTCAAATTCCTTATAAAGTCTTAAAGTGTCATAATGAACAGGGGCCTTTGGGAAAGCACTTAGTCCAGCACCTTTACTGTGTAGACGGGGAAACGGAGAGCCATCTTCCCTGTGGGAGGAGGGCCTTGCCAAGGATCACACAACAGAGTTGTCATGGGGACAGTTTTTTAACTTTTAGTCCACGCCTCTTTCTCTTACCTTGTGCTGCCAGTACATTTCCCTACCCACAGTGACTCCAGGGAATAAGAGACCAGTGGCTATTAACCAAAGCATTTTTGATAGAGCTAGAATAGCTCTGTGTCATATATTGCATGTTATAGATATTGAATTTAGGTGGTATAAATGGAAGGGACCAATCCTTATCAAAAATGTGTCCTCTTGGGGCGCCTAGGGTGTGGTGCAGTTGGTTGAGCATCCAACTCTTGGTTTCAGCCCAGGTCGTGATCTCAAGGTTGTGGGATCAAGCCCCGCAACATGCTCAGCGTGGAGTTCTGTTTGGGGTTCTATCTCCTTCTTCCTTGGCCCCTCCTGCTTATGCTCTCTTTCTTTCTCTCTCTAAAATAAATAAATACCTCTTTTAAAAAATGGGTCATTTCTAAATGTTCTAGGACTGGAGACTGAACCATTAAAATGTCATTTCTGTGGTTCTGGAAGACTCTGTAGTTGATACTATTGCCCAAAGGCCAAGGTTAAGATTGAAATCCTTGTCAACTGGAAGAGAAAGTAGGCCAGGAAAATGGTCCTGGAAGCCAGGTTTAGTATCTTGGGGGAAGAGGACTCTGTGGAAGGAGCAGTCAAGACAGACCCAGGAAACCTGGCCTTTTACCTGTAGGTGTCATTTCACACTTGGTTTGAAAAGCCAGTTCTGTCCCCGGAGTAACAAGATGTAACAAGACGGCGTAGTGACGGGGGTTGGGATTCCTGACACTGGTCTGCCATAAATTCCTATACTTTTGGACCATTTTCTGACTTGTCTCTTCCCCAGATGAAAATAATCATACATCAAAGTTCTTGAGTCCTGTCTCTGGACCTCCTGCTCTGCTCTAGTGAATTCCATTCCTGATGTCTTCTAATCCTTACGTTGGCCTTTCTATACAGGTTGTTTTCAGGTGCTTTCTGCTCTGTTGGACCAACCCCTTGCCATACTGGTTGTTCAGTATGTTGAATGTCATTACTGGTGCGGGCACAATACTTGTCCCCATTTTGCAGGTGTGGGAGTCAAGGCTGGGAGCTTAATGCACCTTGGCAGGGTCATGCAACCAGACTCGAACCCAGTCTGTGCACTGCATGGGCTTATTCTGTGGTCCCCCACCACGTCTCAGGCTTGTGTGTAAGCAAAGGTTGAGGCCAAGCATTTTAACCCAAGGAACGAAGACAAGTAGCTTTTTTGCCTAGGGCCTTAAGAAGCACTGGAGCCCTTCCCCTGTCTTCTCCATTTCTACCCTCACCCCCTCACCAGTTTGAACAGGAATCCTTTGCCTGGGGCCTTTTGGCCATGGGCCCCTTTCCCATTTTTCACTAGGATATACTGTATTTGACCTTCAAAGACCAAATGAGGATGCAGCCCAAGGTCTGCACGGAGGTGGTGGGTAACTGAGCAAAGCAAATCCAGATCACACCCAGGATGGGCGGGGGCATCCTAAGTGGGGGGAAAAGGTGGGAAATCCGGGGCCCAGCAACTCCCGGTATGGGGGTTGGCGAGAGGGTGAGAAAACCAATTCAGTGTTAGAAACTAGAGTGGGTGAATGGACCATTTGCTTGGCAGCTCTGCCACAGGGATAGGTAATTGGTTCCTACAGAGTGTATTATCCACCACAGATTTGCAATCAGACCGAAACAATGTCGGTATGTTTTGTTTTGTTTTTTTCCCAATCCACCCTTTGCAAAATCCAAGCATCTGTGTAGCCTTTATCTGGGAGTGTGTGGATCTTTCTGCTGAGATTGACAGCAATCACCAACAGCCCAGGATCCTGGCAGATGAAGAAGCTGCATAAGCGGAAAGAGAAATGGGGGGGTCAATTGTGCATCAATTAGATTTTCAATTAAGTTTCCTTGTGTAACTTTTCCATCCTAAAGAAGTGGCCATTGTATATTTCACATAAACAAAGCTGTTTCCCTGGACAGAATGATGATCAGCTGCATTTCAACACGGCTGTTACTGTTTTGGCCATATTCTCATTTATGCATCGGCTCAGAATGTTGGGCTCTGGGCTCTTAGAATGTTGGGCTCTCTCTTAACTCTTAATGGCGTGTTGCACCAAGAAAGGGACTAGAGATTGCTGTATTCTTAACAGATTTGGCACCAAAATAAATGGCGATACTATTAGAGAATTGCAGAAGAGACTTTGTCCATGATCAAAGGAGTGTTTGGTAAAACTAGGATTTAGAAACCAAGTATCCTGATGTTCAGGACAGGGATCTCAGATTTTTACAGCATTCTAAAGTTTTCTACGTCTTCATTTGGATCCTTAATATCAAAATGAATAGATAGCTTTCTTAATTTTTTTTTTTAAGTTTCTGAAACCCTAGGCATCTCCCTGAGAATATAAAGCCCAGGGGGCTGGTGTTACCATTGGAGGTTTCCAGTTAGCATGAATCACCATGTGGATTTCCATGGCCCCCACGTCTCCCCCAGTTCCCATATACATATATGTATCCCCTTCATTTTCGTCTTTTCCTTTCCTTGTAAATTTGACATTTAGGCCGTAACTGTCACTTGAGGAATATTTAGTCACATCTTTTCAAACCCCAGCCCCGAGGTGGTTACTCTTTGTTGCTTCTTCTCTATCCAGTGAAGACTCTATCTGGGTCATGGTCATGAGAACCGCAGCTCCTTTTGTCCACCAACTGCTTTCCTAGAACATGACATGCCGAGGGGTGATAAGCCCAATCTCAGAGTGCCACCCAGGCTAGCTGTCACAGAACACTACAGCATACAGTGAGAAAAACTCTTAGTGTTTTTACAGCATTGCCAAGTGCAAGCATGTGAAGTTCTAAGGACAACAAATGGCCTAGCTGAAAAGAAGTCTTTCAGCCTTTGTGGGGGGGCGGGCTTCCACAAGGCAAATTTGCTAATGCAAATAATGGCGGCCCCTCCAATCAAAAAGAGAATTCTTTCTAATCCAGTTGTTGAATCTGATGCCATTGGATATGTTCTCTGTACATAAATAAAGACATAAATAAAATGAGGGAGAAACTCTTTTCTAAGGCTAATAGCATACAGTACATTTCTGTGGAACTCTTGTCCACAAAGATGGCTTAAAAAAAAATCTTCCATGAGATTATAAATGTCTTGAAGGCAGGGATTTGTGTCTGTTCTAGTCACTGCTGCTGCATCCTCAACCCCTATAATAATGCCTGACACCTGGGAAACACCAAACTTGTTTGTGATTTGTTTAGTAAATGTATTTGGCATACAATATTTGAGATGTACTGTGTTCATTTAATACAGCCATGTATACTGTAATATGGTTGCCATTGTAGAGATATCTAGCATCTCTGTCACGTTATACAATTACCTCTTCTTTTTATTTAAAGAGCCCTTTTAGGGGCACCTGGGTGGCTCAGTCAGTTAAGCATCGGACTGGATTTCGGCTCCAGTCCTGATCTCAGGGTCTTGGGATCAAGCCTTGGGGCCTTGGACTCTATGCTTAGCATAGTGTGCTTGAGATTCCCTCTTTCCCTCTCCCTTTGCCCCTCCTCCCACTCACACTCTCTGCTCTCTCTCTCTCCCTCCCTCTCTCTCTAAAATCAATCAATCAATCTTTTTTTTTAAAGAGCCCTTTTAAAAGATTCCCTTCAAATGCATGGGTGACTCAGTCAGTTAAGAGGCTGCCTTCGGCTCAGGTCATGATCCCAGGATCCTGGGATTAAGTCCCGCATAGGGCTCCTTGCTCAGTGGGGAACCTGCTTCTCCCTCTCCCTCTGCCTGCCGCTCTGCCTGCTTGTGCACTCACTGTATCTCTCTCCCTCCCCCTCTCTCTTTCTCTCTCTCCCTCTGTGTCAAATAAATAAATAAAATCTTTAAAAAAATAAACAAAAGATTCCCTTCAAGAACATTCCCAAAGAGTGTATGTGTGAGTTTAAAATGGGTTCATAAAGTTAATTCATTTTTTTCTAATCAGTATGCTTTTCCTTTTTTTTCACCTTTTCTCCCCATGACCTTTGATTCACTTCTGATGACTGCCCACCCTTCTGGTTGATGCACCTGTAACGTCTTCCTGGATCACCCTTGAATATTCCACTTCTGGCAACCTGGATTCTCAGGTAAGGCAGTGAACTTCCAAAAGTCTTCTCAGTGCAATCATCAGGCAAACTTTCATGGGCAGTTGAGAAATTTACATAGAAATTTTTTTAAAATCTCGAGAGATAATAGTTGCCCTGATCAGAGTTAAATTTGGTCCAGTTCCCATATAAATCAATTATGTGCATACTTCTATTATTTGAGGATTTCTATTAGTGCAGTAGAATGAAAATTATGGTTCTGGAATGTGCTACCTATTTGACTTTGGAATTTCCTAGTACTAAGAATCAACATACATCTTTATGGGTTTGGGTTTTTTTTTTTGTCATTGGTTTTTTTTTTTAATTTTTCACCCAAAGTTGTGTTACTTTTTGTTCATGAGGCTGAGTACAGGGAAAGAGGTCCTAGCCTTTCTTCACTGTGTAGGGAAACTAGGTCATGGGGTAGGTCAGAACATTCTAGATTACTTCTTTCTTGCGGCTGGAATGGAAGAAGAGCACATTGGGCCCTGGATGGTAAGTCAGCTAATGGGTGTGTCTTGTCTACCAGAGCTTTTGTCAAGCTCACCAAGTACATCACTTGTTTCTCATAACATTAGCTTCTCTCATAGTCTTAACAACTCACAGAACCAGGGAAGAGGGCCTTATCCCAGAATTGATGTTAAGAGTCTTACACTGCTTCTCAAATAATGAGGCAAAGGCTCTGCTGCTGGCCAAGCAATTAAAAGTCTTCCTTAACTTACTTCTAGAGGATCCAGACATACCCGATATGAAGAAGCGCTTGTCCCATGAAAATGTACAGGCTATATAACTTGCTTTGGGCACAAATGTGTTATTACATTGTGATATCCCTTGTCCTGGCTTAATACACAATGAAAGGCTAATTTGAGCCCACTTGAACCCTCAAATTAACAATTGACCCGTGCACACATTCTCATTCCCTGCTAATATCAGAAATTCATGTAATAGAATTAGTGTTTTGTAACTCTTAAGATGTATATTAAGAAAACAGCTAAGACTTTTTTTTTTTTGCTTGGAGAAACATTGCTTACTTTGGTGGCTATCTTGCATTTGGAGAAAGGGACTAGAGGGATGATTTATGTATCACTGTGTGTGCACTTTGAGTTTTCATCTTTTCAAGGAGCGTCAGCAAAGTCTAATCATGCTTTTCCTTTGGCTATCTGTGTTTCATATATGACTGATGATATCAAAAAAATCTCAGAAATTCCTCCTAGGTCTTTCCATCAGGCTTTTCCATGTTAGTGATGCCATAGCATTTGGTTCTGTTTGGTTTTTGGTTTATTGACCTTTGTGTTTCACTTAGATCGCCATCACTTGAAGGAAAGGGTAAGGAACGAGCGTGACCTAGTGACAGATCATTTTCAGCCAATAGCCCAGCAGAGGTCTGGCTCTCGCACTATCTTGCCCATCTGAGCCCCCTGATTCCTAATCCCCCACTCCTGGGGAGGAGCGAATAGGGAGCAAAGTGGAGGAGCCATCCATGAGTTGTTTCCTTGTGGTTTGGGAAACTGGAAAAATAACACACTAGCAAAGCAAAATGGAAAATGTTTATTATTTCAACTCCTCTCTGACCAAGTTCTTGCTAGCACCTGGTTTTACTGTTCCTTTAACAGGTGGAGGATTTTTCAGATTCTAGATGCAGCAAGGTAAGTGAAAATGTATTTTTAGTTCAACTGAATCCCAGTAAGGTAGAATAAACAGACTTTAGAATCAACTATTGGCTTGATTTCAGTACAATGAATAGTTTGGTTTTGGCTTGGACAAATTCTTTCCCGGGATTTTTTTTTTTTTTTTAAGTTTAAATCAGCTGAAACAAGCCCAGCATATAGTCTCAGGTCTGTAAAGCTGACCCAGTGCAGAAGTGGGATGGATGCTCAGCGCCAGCACCCCAGACAGTAGGGCAGTGGGTCATTAGCTCCTTTTTCTCTTTGCTGAAATAGGATGACACAGTAGTTTTTGCGAAGAACACGCCACCATCAACAAAGTGTTTTTCTCTGTGTTTCAGGCATGCCTGCCTGTCACTAGGCTGGTTGGTGGTTTAGGGAACAACTAGGTCAGCATTTCATTGAGGGAAAATCAATTATTTGAAAACATCAGGGCTTTATAAGTGTGTAAATATGGAGCCTTGCAATGTAGAGTAACCCCAGAGGTGAGGGGCCTTTATGACAAGAACTCTGCAGCAGAGCAAATTCTAACCAAACACAGAAAGGTTCTTAACTGCAGGGGTGTAGAACACAAATGTTCGAGAACACTCCAGAACAGCACCTTTGCAGTACCCTCATAATGCAACCAGGGCCGAAGAGGGTAGCGAGAATCATTAGCTAGTTTGTCAATGTGTGCACTAGTTGCTTGGCACGCGGGTTTCTAAGATCATGATGCTCAGCAGTGCTATATTTGGACTATTACAGGCTTGTTGGCACCAGAAATATTTACCATTGTCTTTGCTTTCTCTTCCAGTCCACCGAATTCCCTTCCTAATACTCCCTGGCCTAAAGGGTTAGGGAGCAAAAGTGGTAGCCTTGGGATTCCTCCACCAGGGGCTGATTCTCATTCAGATAGAATTGATGCACCACTTCTTAAATGCCCAGTTTGGCTTTCAGGAGCTGGGCTTCCATATTCTCATTAGGGCCTTGGTGGATTCGACAGCTGAGAATAGTAAATTCAGTCTTTAATTCCGTGGTCAGATTGCAGTTCCTTGGGATAAATGGTATAGACCCACATAGACCCCTAGTCATACAATATGAGTATGGGAGGGCATTTAAAGATTATAGTGGGGTGACTGCTTAAGCCCCATCTCTGCTTTGAGCCTTGATTTCCTTATCTGTAAAGTCAGAGAATAGATGATCATTAAGATAATGGCCAATAACATACAGGCTATTATCCCAGGAATTGCTTTAATGGGGGAAATGTTGAGAATTTTGTTTTCATTTTGCTTTAAAATTTACTGCATAATAGAAGCACGTAGCTCTACCGGTTTTGCTGTATCACAGAGTGAATCTTGATGTGCTCTGTTTTAATTATGGCTCTGATGAGTTTGACTAGAAGTCATTGTCAGAGCAATTGATGCCTACTCTTTGTTTATGAGAAAGGAAGAAAGGTATAGATGGGGAGATGGAGAAAAAACAGCTTTGGTAAATGTCACTGGGGCCATTTTTAATGCTGGTGGGCTGAATGATACATGAAAACCACTTTCAAGGCTAGGATATTTTTCAGCCACTAGTAAAATAATAAAGTAACAATTCATTTGGTAATCCCCGCTGCACATGCAGTTTGAGAAATATACAAGATTATGATGATCTCTGCCTCATAATTAACAATTTGCATAAATGCTTGCTATTATCTAGTTGTCTGAATGGATTCTGTAATCCAGGGAAAGAAGGGAACAATCAGTGGAAGCCATCCCAAATGTCTTGTATTATTGCTACACACATGCACAATTAACAGTGATACTAATTGTTTCACACCAGAACCTCATTTGTTTTTCTATAGACAGCAAAAACATTAACTTCCAAAGTGCCACTCTCTCTCTCTCTTTTTCCTACAGCCAGCTATATTATAAGGTCTGCAGTTGCTTGTAAGCAAATGATTTGGCTGGATTTTCAGTGTATCATTCTGTGGTGGAGTTTCCAAGTGTCTGTTTAAATTAGCAATCAACAGTTCGAACAACCAAAGATGATTTTTATAAGATTTTAACTGTCGGCCTCTATGCATTTAAGGAAGAAAAGGGTGCTGACTACCAACCAGTTCTGCTGCTGCACTTGACATTCCATTCCACACTCCATACTCCATAACTTTAAAATTATTGGCATGAGACACGCCCATGAGAATCACAAAAGCTCGAGGCTGGAGGAGGCCTTTAGATCACCTGTCAAATTCCTTCACTTTTCAAAGGAGTTGGACTGTCAATCATTTCGATGTCAGGAACAACCATCAAATCAATGATGCCCCCCACTTTTTTTTTTTAACGTTTGAACCACTGGGAGCTATTATAGCAAATACATTTAAACGATAACAGGATGCTTTAGAATCCTATGGCTTCAGCTTCTTTTCTATTTTTTTTTTAATTTTTTTTTAATTTTTTTTTAAAGATTTTATTTATTTATTTGCCAGAGAGAGAGAGGGAGAGCGAGCGAGTACAGGCAGACAGAATGGCAGGCAGAGGCAGAGGGAGAAGCAGGCTCCCTGCCGAGCAAGGAGCCCGATGTGGGACTCGATCCCAGGACGCTGGGATCATGACCTGAGCCTAAGGCAGCTGCTTAACCAACTGAGCCACCCAGGCGTCCCTTCAGCTTCTTTTCTAAAAAGCTGAATCAGATTTTTAAAAAATATGCCTCCATAAGGTTACCCTAAACATAGCCATCGTGTTGACAGTATATGTATGAAGGGACGTCAAAGCACCTGGCAATGGGAGACCGTCAACCACTGTCCGCTCTTCCCTCCTCATGCACAGAGGACCCAGCTCACGTCAGCATGGTGCAAGTGTAACTCCAGTGCCTTTAAAGTCAGTCTGTCCCCCAGTCCAGTCCTGACGCTTCCACTTTCTCACAAGTGTGACCTTGCATAACTTATTTAACTTCCATGGGCCGTCAGATTCTGTACATGTAAAATGTAATCACTTTATAGCTTTGTTGCAAAAATTAAGTTGAGATCAGGCCTATCAATCACCTGGCACTGTTCCTGGCAGGTTATAAGCCATCAGGACGTGGTAGTGGTTATTACCACTGTTGTCTTGCACACACAGTACAATCTTAGGGGGTACATACATATGCACTTAACCACATCTGCAAGTGGGCACACAAAGTCCACAAGAACGACATCAGAAGTCTGCTTTCCTAACAGTCATTTTTGACCACCATGTTTCCAAATCTTCTGGCTTCTTCTGTGGCCTCAGTCTTCTTGAACTCTTTGAAGTTTCTGGTGTTTTTGCACATCTTCTCTAGCTCAGAAGCATTCATCATTTATCTTGGTTCACCTCTCTTCTTCTCAATGCTTCTTAAGTTTCCTTTGTTGGGATTTCTTTTAGATGCGTGTGCACACACACACAAACACACACACTCACACAGCCTCTCCCTCCCCACTCACGTGTTTAAATGGAGCAATTTCCAAGGTCCTGTCATTGATCTGCTTCTCTTCTCTTGCTATGTTCTCATTCTGGGTAACTTCATCTCCCCACATGGCTTCACCTTTCACCTCTACACTAATGATTCCCAAATTGACCTCTCCAGTCCTTAACTCGTTCCGGAGCTCCAGGCTAACTCCAATTTCCAATTGCCTGCTGAGCATCTCCAGGGCAGGATATCCTAGGAGGCTGAAGTGTAGTCTGGCTTTTGTCATCTTGACTCAAGAATACAGATGGGGGAATCTAGCTTTAAGAATCAGTAAGAGTCGAAAACATGGAAGAAGGGCTGCACATTAGTTCCAGCAGATGTGAAAGGAGTCTAGGTTAGGAAAGTGGTTCAGAATGCATTTTCCAGGGAAAGCGAGACAAGGTAACTGTGTCTTTCTGTTACGATGAACTTGGAGGTGTAAACTGCAGCTCAAACTTTAAAAGTATATGTTTTCTAGGGATAAGGGAACAGCTTCCCTAATGAAGATTGAGTTAAATTTTTAGGTGCTGGAAGGTTGGCATGTTTGAGGGAAATGTTAATTAAAAATATCTTTCTAGAGATGATTTTTATGGTTAATCTTGTTTCAGGGTATTGTTACACAGACACGCATGCCAGGAGGAAGGATAATGTATTCAACCCGAAGGATGAGCATGTGGGAATTTGGAGAGCACGTGCATGCCTAGATAGGTACACACATGCTGGGTCAGATGGGCCCAAGATTTTTGAATGTGTGAACATAATTCTATCAGAGGGTAGATTTTTTTTTCTTTGATTCATTCTGAAAGTATTTTTTGAATATGTGGTAGAGGCCATGCTGTCTGTGGACCAATGGGACTGTGAATATAGGACATATAAAGCATCTGTCTTAACTGCATAATACGTTTTTCTTTAGTTATATGCAAGTACACTGAGAGTTGAATTTGGTCTAAAACTATCTGCAGCATGTGACAGACTGTTCGATGACAATAACCTTGCAGACAATCTTAATGACCAAAGAGGAACTTAAGGGAAATAAGACAATGCTAAAGTGGGAAAAGAACGTGCATAAATTCAAATTAGGAATTGATTACTTCCTTTAAATTTGGTAAATATTGAATTACTTTGGGGTTTTACATTTCTAGATGGCTTTCAGTGTTTCGGGCCAGAGTAAGAATGATTGTGTCAAACTCTAAAATTTAATTAGAGCAAAGGGATAGACAAATTCCGGTTAATTTGTATCGTATTCTTTGTAATTCTTTGTAGAATTCTTCATAAATGAGCTGTTCTCACAGCAACTACTGAGCCAGCTTGTAGCTTCAGCACAGGGAACAGTATTCCTTTTGAAGAAGGATGACCCCATTCCCAAAATTACTGACATCCTTCCAGTTGAGTTACCACCCTATGGAGTCTTCAGAGGCTATCTTAGCATCCAAATTGTAATGGGCTCTGACAGCGGGTGAGATCTTGGCCTTCATCAGTGTAGCCCAGTCTCCTCTTCTGAAATTTAGCTTGACCTTTTGTTTGCAAGTCTTAAATCCAAGCATTCTTAGTCCCAGTTGTCAATTTTAATGTCTGCTTCACGATCATTCTTAATTCCCAAGATGCTTGTGGCATCTGTAATCCTGAAAACCTACTCTGATGCCCCCAGAGTTCTTGCTATGGGAATTACATCAGCACCTCTTGCCTTTGGGACTCTCATGGCATGGAGACTCTTATAATAATGCTGCATATATTGACCGGTGTTATTTTTTTATTTTTGCCCTAAAGTAGTTAGAAACATTGGTATACTTCCCTTGTGATTGAAAGTAAGAATAATAAAACCATACTTGAATTTATAGTCTTGGATGTCTTTGTTCTTGTCATTTGTATCAACCATAGTCTGACTTCTTTACCTTGATCATATTTATTCATTCAGTATGCATCTGCTGAGTACTTCATGTTTTAGGGACTATTCTAGGCACTGGGGACAATAAGACAGACACGGTCCCTATTCTTGTCTGTCTGTCTTCTTTCTTTCTTTCTTTCTTCCTTTCTTCCTTTCTTTCTTTCTTTCTTTCTTTCTTTCTTTCTTTCTTTCTTTCTTTCTTTCTTTCTTTCTTTCTTTCTTTTTAAAGTAGGCTCCATGCCCAGCATGGAGCTCAGTGTGGGGCTTGAACTCATGATCCCAAAATCAGGCACCTGAGCTTAGATCAAGAGTTGGACACTTAACTGACTAAGCTATCCAGGTGCCCCACTGTTCTTGTGTTTCTTAAGGGGTATATACACGTATGTTGGAGGGAAACTGAAAATAAACAAGTATACAAGTAAATGAATATGCTAATCTCAGAGAGAGATAAGTGCCATGAAGAAAATAAAACAAAGTGGATGGATGATGATGGGATGGGTAAGGAATGATCTGGGTGAATTTTGCTCTTTGCCTATGTCCATTTTGTACAGACCTTACTAATACTTTGTCTGGGCCCTTTGGTTTCCTCTATTTCATAGTGTATTTGATACTAATTCTGATTTTGCTGTTTCTGGGTACTCTATCCTTGGGACCACCTTCCCTTAGCTAGTTCTGAAATATTACCCAATATACCCTCTTATTAGACTTTTTCCATCCTTGTCAGCATTAGAATTTGACAGGTTCCTCCCTCCCCTGTCATAGAAGGTCAATGGGCTTATTACTCCCTTAATGATATTTCACTTGATCACTCAAGGCATTTTTTGTTACTCAGACAAACTACCCGTCAAAAGAAAAACACGAGAATTGAAAGTTAGTAATTATGGTGGCATTTGGCTTTTGTCCACTTCTGCAGAGGGAAGAGCCCTGGACTGGGAGTAGGAAGACCCAAGTGCCAGTCTTCACCACTACAAATGGTCTATATGAGCTGAGACAGGTGACTTCCTCTCTGAGTCTGTTTTTTCGTTTCTAAAACCGCTGTTCCAAGTCTATGGTCCCTAAGGTTCGTTCTAGCTCTAAAGTGGTACAATTAGTTGTTTTCAGAGACATGGGCCAAAATTTCTTTCCAACATTCCGTGTGATTTTCTAAAGTGGATGTGTAGGAACATTTTCTAGTATAATCAGAATTGCTTAGATTAAGCATAAGTTTTCCGGCAAAAGGCAGCTTTACAATTCTTGTAAATGTCACAAGAAGTTAAAACACTGCTTCTTGTTTTAACCTCTGCCAGCTAGGGCAGCAATTTAACACCACAGACGCAACTGTCGGCTTCTTAAATGTGAATATCTGAAAGTTCACTGTCTTTTCAGCTTGCCCACAGGAAAGCTTCAAAAAGAACCAAATACCACTAAAATGAAGGAAGGCATGTTAAATTGTCTTCAAAATGACATGACGCGTGTTGCCCTCTAGTGAGTCAGGTGCCAGGAAAAGCACGTTAACCCTTAGAGGGCCACTTCGGATGTTTCCAGCCATCACTGGGCCATCTTTGCCGGCACCTCGGCGAGGCTCAGTGAGGAACTGAGGTACAAGTTGGGAGGTTTGCCTTCCCTGACTTCCCCACACCTTCCTGCATCTTCTGCCCTGGACTTTGTGGGAGAAAATGGGGAAGCAGGAAGTGTGGCTGCAGAGAAGGCAGACCCGATATGAAGTCACCACCATTACAAGGACTCTTGGAACTCTCATCTCTGTTGGCACTCTTCCACTTCTGATTCCAACACTCTGCCATGTTCTGAACACAGCACGATTCGGGGAGTGCTATCTCTTAAAACCCCAGAGGAAAGCTGGCTGTTATTTTTGTGGCAAGGGAGTGTGAAGGAGAAGAGGATCCAAGAGGGCTTAGAAACTCCAGGAAGTGCCTGCATAATTTCTGGTCACAGGATTTGGACATAGAAGAGGAAAAGTGGCTTATGGAAAAAGGTGAAGAGGGAGTTCCCGTATGGCTCCAATTTAAAAGGCCATAATGCTGTGCAGGCGAGGAAACAGATGCCCACCAAGACAAGGACTCACCTAAGTACACGCAGTGAGTGGCAGACTCAACACAAGAGCCCAGGGCAACGGCCTCCTGTCAGGCCCCTTGACTGGTGGTTGCCTATACTAACTGCTCTTGGTTGCTTACTTGTTTGCTCCCTTCTGGTGTTTAATCTTTGGTGCTACTTCTGTTCACAGCACTTGTAATTCATTATTCTCAAAGAACTATATCAATGAAGGTGAGCGAAATCCCTTAGCAATAGGTAAAGCACGTTTTGCTTTGGAGGGTTTGGGGTCAGCTGATAGAAGAAGGTGCCATCGAGGAGAGAGTGGCTGGATTGCAAACAGAGCCCAAGACTCAAGATTCACTGGAAACAAATGCTGAAGGGAAGATTGTGGCTCTAGGCTGGGGATCCACAGTCAAACGTATACACCATTGCTTTAATGCCCATTTTTGATTACAGCTGGAGCTCATTCTCCATTGAAAGATGCAGAAGTCTTTGATTTTAGGTTCTCGGTTCCTTAAATCCTTTTCCCAGGTATATTTTTTGCCTCTGCCTTATCTTTCTATTTCACTATTCTAGATTTTTTTTTTTTTTGTCTGCAATATCTTCCATGAGTTTGGTCTCAATGTCTTCTCTGGGGCATTTGTAATATAGCCCCATTTCACTGGAGATCTTTTGTGCACATAAAATGGAGAACACTATTTCACAAGTTAGAAATTACTAGATTATTTCTTTCCCCTTCCAGAGTTGAAATATTTCCTACTTGGCAAATGGCCCTTCTTCGAAATCCTAAAATTGCACTAGGAAAAAAAAAATGACTGTCACCGTGCCACCATGGGGCTCTCTGTCCCTTCCCTTTCATTGGCTTATCGTCCAATTTGCTCCATTGATTTTCTAGACACTCAGAATTGCCTCATCAGCCAGACAGTGGAATTATAAGAGCCTTCATCAAGGACTTATGTGGTTTGAAAACTTTTCAAACTTTCATACTTTGGGCAGTAGGTATGCTAGAGACCGTGTGTAAATGGCATTTGACAGCACATTGGTCTTTCTTCTCACAGCTTCCACAATTTCCAACTGGATTTCTGCTCACCACAGGGCACAGTTTACCTTCTCTTCTCTGGGAACTCTTGTTCATTTGTCAGGAGCCCTAAAAGGAGGCTGTTCATGGACAGCCGTGGAATGTCAGAGTCATCCCAAAGTGGCATAAATGGGCCTTTAAATGGCCTTTACTGATTGTTTCTGTATTAAAATGGAAATGCACAGAAGACTTTATGAAGAGCCTGTACGTAGTCTTTCCACCATTTTTTTTTCATATGAATTGACCTGACAACGTCACAGATGATGCATGAGGCAAAATAGTCTCTTAAGCCCACTGCAGCTTGTTTGCATGAAAAGAAATACAAGCTACAGGAAAGAAATGAACATGATTTGCCTTAGGCCGGAGCCATCTTCTGACTCATGCACACCTTTCAGATGATCGCCTCCTTTCTGAACCTATGCAGAGGAAAGGGGTCACCGTGATATTCTTTTGTACAAATAGCCTTTCTTGACTAGTTAATGAGAGTTACTTTCTGGTTCCATAGGAAACACAGAAGATTTTCTGAAATTCATAAAAGTGAAATAAACTAAGAAAGCTCCAAAAAGTAATTACTGATAACTGTGAGAAAATGAAATAGGATGGGAGGATGGGAGCTGTACAGGATACAGTGCTACCCCATTGAAGAGCCATGTGATTTCACACTTAGTGATCATAAAATCTAGTATTAAACCATCCACCAGAAAAGTTCCGCAAGCTTCATTGATTCCTTTTTATATGAGAACCTTCAGTGTCTCTTTCACATTGCTAGTAAAATATTTATAAATAAAATAATACTCCTGAGGCTGATTTGAAATTCAGTCCACATGAACTACAGTTTAATGTGTGTACCTGAGCATTCCATTACTAATCTGAATGCAATGAAGGCAAAATAACTAGGGGACGGTCCCCATCCCAACCTTCCATCCTACAACAATCTAAAGCATGAGAACTCTGATTTCCTCTTCTCATGGAGGAGGTGTTTCCCATCTTGGCAATGAGTACTCTTGTTCATGGTTTTTCATATTGTGCAATCGTAGGTTGGTTGGCACTGAATCATATCAAGACCAGAGGAAATAGGTGATGGCCTTCAATAGATTTGGGGACACCAGGAGGGAACCTTCAACTTGGGTGATTATTTTGTACTGTGGTTGAAGGTTTACTATTAATTGACTAATCCATTCAATCATTTCAGTTGTCATTTGAGATGTATTATTTATTGAGCCTCTACCATAACCCAATACTATTCCTAGCGCTAAGAATTTGGGGAACTTACAGTCTAGTGGTAGCTATAGACCATCCCAAACAAGGAAGTCAGAAAAGAATGTCCAGATTGTGATCGGTGTTATGAAAGAAATAAGCAGTATTAGAAGGAGAATGCATAGCCTTTGGAATAAACTCAGTGGGGACAAAATTTGTCCTTTGTGGGGTATGTGGTTTTCAGAATCATCAAAAATGATATGGAACCGGGTCTCATAAATAGAGTAGAAGATCAAATTGACTGATAATGATTTGGGCCCCAAATGAGGGTTACACTGTAATTAATGTAATATTTCTGAGTGCCAATGAAATGTATACTATGCTGAGTAGTCATGAGCCCTTTTGTGGTTTTTGAATGCAGCAGAAGGATTAGGACAATGGGTATTGTCCTTCAATGAACATTTAGGCATCTGTAACTACCAACAGCACTATTTCCCTGACTCTCTTTAAATCTGGCCAATCCTTGTCATCACTGGCAAATGTACTTTATTATGTTGGCAAACATTATCATAGGATTAGGAGTGGGGCATAAAATAAACATTTAGAGATGTCCCAAACTATGTAATATGTCTGTAATACGTGAAATTTGATGATGACAACTTATAATTCAGTCCCTTCATTTAAAGTGACATTTCACTTATGCCATTTTGGATCAAATAAATCTGTAGAATGCTAATTACACCATTTGGATGAGATATGGTTGGTTTGAGTGTGGGAAAGAGACAATGTTTATAAGCAACAGTGTGTCCCCACTAAAGGAGAGCTAGCAAAGTCGGTTTCATAAGATGGGAGGAAGTCAGTGATCGCCGTTTAATCACATCTTTAGTGTGATTTTAGTCCCCTGCTTTGAGAAGCATTAATCTACTCCTTGGGTGTTTACTTGAGGAACTGCCCTGCCAGACATTGTGCCAGGCCCTGGGGGTACAGAGGTGAGTCAGAGAGCGATCCTGCTTCATTTGCACTCACGGTTGAACTGGGTAGACAAATAAACATGATGGAATCCGAGGCATGCCAGTCCAGAGGTCTGCCGTTAGTTCCTCAAAGACTCTGCCCTAGATTGAGGTTGTTGGGTCAGGGTTTTGTGGGGGAACCAGTCTCTGAGTCGCTATAGCAAGTGATGGAGCAGGGATGCTCATTTTCTTTGCTGCCAATAAATCTCTTTGCAGCCTTGGCATCATTCCCATGCATCCGTATTAAATCTATTTGCCATTTTTCTGAAGGCAGATCCAGTGGTGCAACCTAGCTTCAAAATAAGTAGGTTTTAGAGGGAATATTCTAGAGTTTCTCCTTGAATGTGGAATGACCTGTGGTGAGGAGCCAGCTTTGCTTTTCATTTCCTTTGTTTCTTTTTGCAAAACCAGCTCCATTTCTAGGAGCAACTGCAGCCAAAAGCACAGATTCATTGCCTGTTTACATAAGACGGTAAATAGGCCTGAGTAGAGGATTAAGATAGCCCTGTCTTCTGGGAGCTTATAATCTGAAACAGACAACAAACTGGAAAGAATATCCATCACACCTGAAATGCTCATTTCCCTTCTCATATAAATTCAAAGAAAACAGAAAATATCATGTCACATTCTACAAGATTTGTAAGGCCTCTGGAGAGAATTCTCTCTCTTTTTGTGACTTTTCAAGTTGAAAGCTATTTTGTATATAATATGCAATAGATTATAAGGTTATTTTTTTTAATTGGAGATGAGAAAGCAAGAAATTTTATTTCTTTGTTCTTCTTTTTCTTTCTTTTTTTTTTTAACTATCAACAAGTAACATTGGAAGGTATGGGTCAAATTAAAAGTGGATTCTCAGTTTGCCATGGGGAAATATGTGCTGTATTTCAAATACTCTAAGGTCAAGGTCAACTTGGTGATAGAAAAGGTATCATAAAAATTAATTTAAGAAATACCCCTTGAGATATTTGCTAGTTGTAATAATCCCACAGGTGAAAACAGCATCTGTAGAATAATTTAAGGTGCTGAGTTTGACCTTTTAGCAAAGGAGATATTACCAAAACAAGGAGATATTACAAAGCTTGGAGCTGAGGCGATATAGCAAAGTAAGAGAAGCAAAGTCTTTATGTTACAAGGATGTGATCAGTTGTGAGAAAATGGCACAGAAGTAGGACACGTGTCAGGGCGCCTAGGTGGCGCAGTCAGTTGACCATCTAACTTGGTTTCAGCTCAGGTCATGATCTCCTGTGTTGTGAGGTTGAGCCCCATGTTGGGCTCTGCACTCAGCATAGAGTCTGCTTGAGTTTCTCTCTCCCTCTCCTTCAGCTTTTCACCACTCCCTTCCTCTGCAATAAATAAATAGATCTTAAAAAAAAAAAAAAAACAGGACACATGCAAACTAAGGTTCATTTCCCCCAAACTTGTGTGTAAGTGCGAGAGACAGACTGAGAAAGGAGCAGAAATGTAGAGCTAGAGAAAGACCAATGAAGCAGCAAGAGGCTGAGCCAGAGATGGATGGAGATTGAGAGCTGAAAACTTAGCCAAGCGAGGATCATAGTTTGACTCTGCTGTTAAATTCACTGTGAGACCCCAGTTAAGTCAATTCTCTCTGGGCCTTAGTTTCTTCGGCTGTCAAATAAGGGGGTGTGGTAGGAGATTATTCTGGAAAACTTACCAACTCTCTAGTTCTCCCCTGGGGTACTAGGGAAATGAAAGGGCCGGCAGGTGAGTAGGCAACAAATATACAGAGGCAGGTGTACAGACAGACAGACAGACCAGCTGCCCACATGCATAGGCTAGCTTAAGAATAGGAGCAGACCAAAAATTATGGTGGGCCAGTGAACTGTGAATCGTGATGGGCACCGACCAACACCACAAAATCATCCCATAGTTTTAGCTATTGCCATGGCCATCTGAGGTATTGGCAGCTTTCCCTTGCGTGGCGTAGGCCTTGATTTCTGGGGCCCACCACAGAGTCATTTTCTGACTGGCTTGGTCATCCCTTTCCACTGCAGGCTCACAAGCATAGTTTTTGAGGCTCTGTAAATGACTCCTAATGTCCAAATGGAAGGAAGGCCTTGGATATCAGGCTTTGCACATTGTGACATTGCCTCAGCTTTCCCATCGAACATTCTGTCAGAGGGAGGGGTGGAAAGTGGCTTCAGGGTGAGGAAACCCAAGTAACCCACCATACATTTGCTTGCCCAGCTTTCTGGCTGGATACCTACCTGTCTGTGTTTCTAAAGCTCAACAGATAATTTTGAGCATAGTGTGTTCCCCAGGCTTTGAAATTGTACCGCTTTTAAACTTCTGAAATTTTACTTGCAGGGTTAGGGAAGTGATGAGAATAATTAGTACTTGTCAGGCTTCCAATTGGCGAATGACTTTAATAAGGAGCTAACAATGTACCTAGTAGACAAACTGATTGCAGCTAAAAGGTGAGGCTTCGGGCAGGTTTTAGTATCTGGTCTTTTTTTCCCCCCCTACTTTCATTAGTTTCTGCAAGAAACAAAACACTGCAATTTTCTTACTTTGCTTACAATTTACCCTCTCCCCCTAAAATAAGAGCCCAAGAATTTAGCTTGAGTGTGCATGGCCTGACAGTAGGTTCCCTTCCACATGAATCTGATTCGATGTCGATCTCTTGAGAAGCTTCTGTGGCATCTAGGACGCCATTTTGTATTTATGCCGATCTTCACATTCCAATTCCAGCAAAGATTAGAAGAAAAGCAACTCTATCAAAAATGTGTTTCATCAGTGAAAGATGGAAAGAGAATAATGAAACCTATATCATACCCAGCACTATAGGATTTCCTTGACCCTCTTTTGCCATGACGAGAACCATGGCTTTCACAGGTCAAGAGAGTCCTAACAACAAAGGCCTCGATGAGCATGATGGGTGAGGACGATGGTGAAGAGGCCAGGCCAGCTGCAAACCAGTTTGCACTTATACCATCTGGGTGATGGTGTCAGTTGGGCCATGTGGAACCTGCTTAGCCGGGATGCTGAGAGGCTGGGGACAGCCTTGGCTCCCTTGTGCATCTTCAGCCTCACTCATACAACCAACATCCTCCTCCACACCTCCACTGGGAAGCTTAATCAGGATCTGATACTTCATCTGCCCCAAAGCAAACTTCTGCCTTTCCCCCCAAAAATGTGCGTCTCTCAGTCTTTCCCATCTCAGTAAATAGCACCTCTGTCCTTCCAGTTGCTCTGGTCAAATTCTTTGGTATCATTCACATTTCTTTTTCTATCCCAGCCCACATCTAATCCATTAATAAACTCCGTCTACTCTGCTTTCATGATACAGCTGCGATCTGACCACCTCCACTGTCCCCGCCCAAGCCATTGTCATTTCTTAACATGGGACTACTGTAAAAGGCTCTTGGGCTGGTTCCCCTGGTTCCACCACCGGTTCAGGGCAGGTTGTTCTCTTCCCAACAACCAAGCTGATGGTCCTTTTAAAATGTTAATTCACATCTTGTCACTCCTCTGTTCAAAACCCTACTGTGACCCCCATCCAAGATGGAGGCCACCCCAAGGCCTGCAAGGCCTTGCCCGGTCTGGCCCTTGTTCCCTGTCACACCTTGTATTTATTACTCTGCTCTGTGCCCATTCCTCTCTACTCACACTGGTCTCCTTGGTTTCCTTCACATATACCAGACCGGCTGCTACCTCAGGGCCTTTGCTCCTCTCCCTTGGCCTGGAAAGCTCTTCCCCTAGATACTGGCAGGGCTCATTCCTCAAATTAAATCAGGTCTTTCCTCAAATGTCACAGGACTAAGATTGCCAAGAAGTCTGATTCTTAAAAAGAGGTCACTGGACTTATCCAGCAGGCGGCCACTGCGGATCTTGCAGAGAACAGCTGCGTCTGGTGCTGGAAGAGGAGGCAGGTTGTTTTCTAACCATCTGTGCCCCTTATTAGACTGTGTGCTTCTTGAGTTCCCTGCTGTTGTCTCATTCACCTTGATGTCTCCAACATCAGGCATAGTCCCTGGCACCCAGTAGGTTTTCAGCCAGCATTTGTGGAATGAGGGCACAAGGCTTATTTTTGAACAACTGGTTTGACGAAAACACATTAAATTGCTGAATGCTGTGACGGCTGCCTCAGTTTGTTTCAGGAAACATGGTGGTGGAGACCATCCTAGCTCTCTCAGGGAGATAAGAAAATTCAGTCTCTGCTGGTGCATTAACTAACTCACTTCCCTTTGAAAATCATACACACACACACACACACACACACACACACACATATGTATGTAAATACATACATATATATGTATATATTGGAGGGTAGGGTCAGAGAGAGAAAGGGAGAGAAAATCTTGAGCAGACTCTGTACTGAGCACAGAGCCTAAATGACATGGGGTTCGATCCCAAGACCCTGAGATTGTGACCTGAACTGAAATCAAGACTCAGATGCTTAACCGATTGAGCCATCCAGGCGCTCCTGGAAATTCCCCTTTTAGAGACACTGGAAGTGTTATTTAGATTCATAAGCTATCCTTGGGGTTAAGCAAAATCCTAATGACTTTAGGAGTATTCATATAGTTAAACTTCAGCTGGTGGTAAAAAAAAAAAAAACACTTAAATACATTTAAATATATTCTCCCCATAATTTAAACTGGTTTCAACCTTCATTTCTTTTATCTTCCCTCCTTTATTTAGCAGCAGTGTTGAAGCATGGAAATGGCTTTTCTTCTCATATGCTGCTCCCTCTCTCAGGCTTTGACCTATGAGATCTTTCCCTAAACACTAGCTAAAGAGGGTTGGCCTTCCCCAAAACCCTTTGTTCCTAGAGCCTGCTTTTCCTTTGCTGTCTGAGAATTGTGTGTGGTTCCTCCTACAACATGGGCTGACAGAGCGCTCCAGATCAGTGGTTGGGAAGGCTTTTTACCTGTAAGGGGAGGAAAGACAGGATCACTCATGTGGCCAAGAATAGGTAGTAACTCTACCTCCTTTTGAGGTTATTTCATATCCCTACAAAAGAGGATTTTTCTGTAACTCCCTCTGCTGTAAATCAAATGCATACTGGGGCACCTGGGTGGCTCGGTCATTAAGTGTTTGCCTTCTGCTCAGGTTGTGATCTCCAGATCCTGGGATGGAGCCCCACATCAGGCTCCCCCCCTGCTATCAGGGAGCCCGCTTCTCCCTCCACCCCTCTCCTGCTCCTTCTCTCTCTCTCAAATAAATAAATAAAGTCTTTCTTAAAAAAGCAAGTAAAAAATGCATACTAAATAGCCGTATGCCATCCAGATGCAGTCAACAAACATTCGCTGAGTGCCCATCGGCCTGGATGGGACAGAGATGGGGGAAATGCAGAGATGAAACCCAGTCCACATACCCACAAAGTGCCCACAATCCACAAAAGGTGGAAATAAAGATAAACATGTGGACAGATCTTATGATTCAATGTGATAAATCAGATCTGAACAAAGTGGAGCCAAGAGGAAAAGATTGATTTTGCCTGGGGCTGCAGAGCAGCCGGCAAGACACAAAAGGCAACAACTGTGGGTTTTCAAAGAGAAGCAGGAGTTTGCCAGGAGGAGAAGCTGGAGAAGCACAGCCCAGGCAGAGGGAGCCTTTGTAAAGGCCCGGAAGCAAGGAAAAGCACAGAGGGGTCTAGGAAGGGCAGTGCGGTGCCCTGTAGAAAATCTGCGGGGCTAGGGTTTTGTCATGAAGGGTCTTGGATGCCAGGCCGTGATGCAGACCTGATTTGGTAGGCAGTCAGAAGAATCAAATGTGAGCAAGCAGGGAGGGCTAAAATGGCTGTTGTGGCCAAAGCTCATAATGGCGCCCGCACGGAAGGCAGGAGGGGATGGCTCAGGGCCGCTGAGAATTCTGACGCCCTCCCACCACCAGCACGCTGACCACGCCGAGACGACAACTATAAGCATTGTTCTAGTCCACGGGCAACATATGCCTGGGCAGAAGAGCTGCCATCCCATCACTTATCCCCCTCACTGCCTGTGACCCTGAGCGTGGGACGGGAGCTCCTTGTTCCAAGGCAAAAAGCCCTCAGTAGGAGACTGTTTGTAATCATGCCTAAAATTACTTCATTATTGGAACCTGTGTTTGATCCGTGATGAGGAGCTGGATTAAGAAATCAAGTAATCATCCCCTGAAATTGTAACCATAAATTGTTCTATAAACAACCAGCTTCCCCTGCCTCCCCCAGCCCGAGTAACAAACCTGAAAACAGATGCTCTTCCTGTTGTTTGACCTCCCAGAGGTTTTAGCGGGTGCTTTGGGGCCGCCCGCGAGTCAGAGAGCCATGCTTGCGGGCCTCGCTGCCCCCTCTCCCCTCACATATGGACCACTCATGTTCTACCTTGTCAGACTGAGACAAGACACCCAGGGAGAGTGAACTGTTAAAAAATATGCAACTTATTAAGATTCGTTTAGTGAAGGGGAAGAGGTTTACTTTTAATGGAACCGACGAGAGAAAATGCCTGCAGTTCAAGATGAAGAACAGTTAGAGAGATAATCCTCTGAGACTGTTGCTGTTCGAATGATTTGTTGGAAGTCGTTTTTGTCCTGAAGGGTTTTATTCTAGGCCAAAGGCATTCCAATACTACAGCCCATAGAGATACGTCTTTCTGTAAAACAACCTTAGGGCTTATTGACGTTTTCTTGTCTGGGACTGCACTGTGCTTAACCTTCCAGCCATGGAATAAGTTATCGTAAATTATAAGTACAGTCTAGATTTTGTTTTGGAAAGACTGGCAGAAATGAGGCAGTGATGTCCCATGAAGCTGTGCAGGAAAATTGCAATGACTGTCTACTCTGTTTCCATGAGGCCCAGAGACAACCAGACAGGAGCAGCCTGAGGTGTTTTCTCTGATCGTTTTTCTGCCATCAGGAGGTAGCAAGCCTCCCTTTTCTCCTTTGTCATCATTCCCAGCTCAAAACACAGAAGTCATAACAGGGAAGGGTCATTAAGGATCCCTCCAAAACTTGCCATTTTACAAAATGAGGACTCGGAAGTCAGGTGACTTCCACTTTCTCCTCAGCTACTCCTCAGCAGAAACAGAGCTACAGATGGGTCCATAACCTAGGGGTTTGCTTTGTTAGATGACAGCAGGCCTTCTTCCACCCCTTGGGACCAGCTCCAGTAGCCCAGTAATTTCTAACACTCGTTCTTTCCCAAAAAATCACTTGGACAAGTTGACGTAAAGACTCGTTTGACGCTTGGCATAACTATACAACCAAATAGAGGTAACACTGGCAGAGCATTTTACAATTTGGACAGTGCCTTTCACCATGACCTCTGGAGTGTAGTTGCTGGTGTTATCAATGGCTTTGCTGGTAGTGTTTAAAATGATAGTGTATTGTAGACTGGGATCCTTTTTCTGAAGAGGAGTTTAAATTGCTTAAAGCAAAAAAAGAAGACTGGGGAAGGTTTTCATTAATCTTGTCATTTCCAACAGAATCTGTAAATAAAAATTAAAATAGTCTGTATGTGAGACCAAATTACCTCAGGATTAGAATGGACTGAAGGTACAGTGAGTCATTCTAGGAAACAAGGCAATAGAAGATTCTAGGTCAGGAATAAATGCTGCTAAAAGATTTCCAGATACTTCTCTTAAACTCCCAGAACACCTTGAGAAGAAACTGTGGTCACTGAACAAAATGGAAGAAAGAAATACAGCAGTGCCCTGGTGGCTCAGCCCGTTAAGCATCTGACTCTTGATTTTGGCTCAGGCCATGATCTCGGGGTCATGTGATTGAGCTTCATGTCAGGCTCCACACTCAGTGCGGAAGGAAGTGCTTGAGGATTCTCTCTTTTCCTCTCCCTCTGCCCTCTCCCCCTGTGTGCGTGTGCACACACTCTGTCTCTCAAATAAATAAATAAATAAATAAAACTTTGGGGGAAAAAAGACATAGAGAAGGTAAAGATGAGAGGGTGAGAAAGGGAGAGAGGAAGAGGCAGAGGAGAAACCTTTGTTGGAGATTGAAACTATAAAAAGTTGTGTCTCTTTTTCCCCAACTCATGCATTCACTTGGGTAAACGGCTGATATCTGAACAATAAAGCTCCTGAATCGAGCACTTGCTGCTTGGAAGTTAGTGTCTTGGGAAACTGAAGACTCTTTCCAATTCTTCGGGAACATGCTGATTTAGGGTTTTACATCAGAGTCAGCAAATTACAGCCCCTGGGACAAATCCAGTCCATTGCATGTTTTTGCGTGGCCTGTGAGCTAAGAATGGTTTTTATTTCAAATGGCTAAAAAAAATTACAAACAGTATTTTGTGAAGCTTCAGAATTATGTGAAATTCAGATTTCAATGCCTGTAAAGAAAGTTCCATTGGAACACGGCCACACATTTATTTACGTGTTGCTTGTGGCTGGTTTGGGGGCTGCAGCGGCAGAGTCTGTGAATCAAAAATGCTTATTGTCTGGCCCTTTATGTGAAAAGATTCACCTCCTGCTTTTTTTTTTAAGACTTATTTATTTGAGAGAGAGAGAGAGAGACAGAGCTGGAGGAGGGGGAGAGGGAAAGGGAGAGAGAGAATCCTCAAGCAAATTCCCCCACTGAGTCTGGAGCCTGACTCGGGTCTCTATCCCAGGAGCCTGAGATCATGACCTGAGCTGAAATCCAGAGGCGGCTACTTAATGGACTGAGCCAGTCAGGCACCCCCTAACCTCCTACTTTAAATAGAAGTAGCTTCATGGTCTGAAAGGGTTAAACAACTTCTTCTGATCCCTAGGTCTTAACTAGAGGGGAGTTAAGACACTGGGATATTCTCATTCAGTACCACTTAATTCAATGACTTGCACTCTTAATCGCCATATTTTAGAATCAAATTAGAAAAATGGAATCTTAGGCTTACAATCGAACGAGAAATTGTAGGCTGTGGAGGTACATCGGATGTTTAAATTTTCTAAAATGTAATATCAAGTTTCCTAATAATTCCAAATGAGATTAACAGAACATTTTTTCATTTGCCCTTTGTAATGACCTGCTTCATATAACCAGCAGCAAACGATTTGGGGTCTGCAGGCTGTTTGAGGACACATTTTGTATCGATTAGCTGTAGCTCAAGCCTAAAGGGTTAAGTCAGCAATTTGAGTCTTTAAAAAAAAAAAAAAAAGCTGTGGTTTCTAATACCTCTGTAACCACAGCTTTGCTATTGGGTAGGTTGTGGGGATGGGCCGTTATTTGCTTGTACCAATTTCTGGCTAACTCCTCATCTAGTCATTGTGGCTTCTTTTCCCAAAACACTATACAGAGCCAGGCTTTCCAAGCACGTTTTGGGAAAATGGAAAAATGGCCTTCAGGCCAGAATTTAAATACTCACCTAGAGCTTTGTTCTGGATCTCATCGCTGAGGATGGAGGGGGGCTGATCGTGGCTTGGAACAGAGGCTCGGGGGATAAATGAAAGGATCAGCACGGGAAGGTCAGGAAGGCACATTTTTCACACTGGGACGTTCGACCTACGCATCATTTCTCATGCAGTTTAAGGACATATTTTGCATTGACTAGCTGTCATTGAAGCCTGCACAGTGAAGGCAGTTTTCTGCTTTCTGCTTCTTTCTTAAGCACCTGTGTTCGGGGCAGCTTAGATCTAAGAGAAAATGATGCCTTCTCCCAGCTAAGAGGGTCAGAGGCCTTTCAGCTTCGCTTTTCCTCCACTGCCTCTTGAAACAAGATTTCTTTAATGGGTATCGTACCTGAGCACTCCCCTGTTAGCTTCTTAGAGTTCTAATCCGTAGTTTCATACAATTATGACCTTACTTTATTTTGGAGATCTGCTCATTTTGTACGGGTTTCTATGGCTCTCTTGCTTCAGGCTCCTGTGAAGTCGGGGAGAAAGCTCTCCCTCTCCCTGTCCTTTGTTTTTTAGGCTCCGCTAAAGTCATCAGAGCCTGCTTGGATTTGTGTTTCGGGAGGCTTGTCTGAAATCCAAACAGAGCCATCGGCTGATGGTCTAGTGGCCAGACCGAAGACTTGTACGAGGATTATCGAGAAGGCCGGCGGGTGTCTTCCGTTTGGGTGCTTTGTGTGACCACCAGTTTAAATTCCAAATGTCTCCCCTGAATACTTTAGATAGCGTTGTTCAGTTGATAACCTTCAATGATTTCCAGTTGGCTGTTCCTTATCCCAAAGGAGTGTCACTTAGGATGAAATTCATTCAGAGAAGTATTGATCCCTCAGCCATCACACTGCATCGATTCCCGCCTCCCCCAACAGAAGAGTGTCCTTTGTGGGCCAGGAATGTTCATGTTGCCTCTAGCTCCGATTGTTTATTCAACAAAGGCCTTCGTGAAAACAAGCAACACTAGAAGGCAATGACGCTTGCTTTAAACAAACACAGCAGAACTTCCACATCCAAATGAGCCCTGGCTCCCTGGCTCTCGCTTTCCATTATCCTGCTTCTTCTCAGGAGAAAGAAGTAAGTGCAAGGGCTCACACAGACCTCTGCTACCCTCCCCTAGTGCCGAGTTCCCCAAGAAACCTGTCCTCAACTCCTGTTCCAGGTGACCTGCAAGGAGAAAGGACAGGTGGAGAGAGAGCGTCCAAGCGACAGGGCAGGGAACCCAAGACTGGAAGAGAAGGGAGAACCTTGAATACGGTGGTACAAACAGATCACTTGTATTGATACGTAAGGGATGCAGAAAGCCAGATTTTTGTGAACTTATGAGTCCTTTGTTGCTCCCAAATGTGCCATCACTGAGCTGCCAGGGAGAAGGAAGAGGACTCATCTGAGTGTCGTGGAGTTCAGTATTACAGCTCAGTAATTTTGGAGAGTAGGGAACACATGACAGATGATTTTGTATCACTTAGAGCTTTGTCCTGAGCAGGTGGTCGGCATCTCATTGTTGAAACCCTAGTAGATTAGAGCTGTGAACTTGGACGTTAAGGCCTAGGCTGCTATGATGAGTAGAAGATCAGAATCATCATTACAGATTAATTATAAAATAATTGAATTCTTATAATCTGTCATTTCACATTTCTCACCATCCTTATTCCATGAAGTCAGGTAGAAGGACGGCCTTGTTTTTATCCCACGTTTCATTTACAGGAAACGAGGCACACGAATTAGTGGAGGTGACGGCCGGTGTGATGGCTTGAGACAAGAACCCCAATTCTCCAACTCTCCATGTGGCGCTCCTCTCACCAAGCTGGATGAGATCGGGGGCTCCCATCATTCACGGCCACTATTCACAAAAGCCTAGTTAATGCCTCTCACTCCCTAATGAGATGCTTCTCCTGACTCCATAGACAAGCAGAGCCAAACCAGTGATGTCAGAATGCCGGAGTGAATTATTGGGCTTGTGTCAACCCAGGCCAGGATGAAAAATCACCCTGGTGAACTTAATCCAGGAGCAATCAAAGGGCCAAGTTTTAATTAGTGAGACTTGTGATTTACATTCCCATTTGGCATCCTAAAACTCTGCATTCGTCTTCAAACTCCCGCACTGCCCTGGCTGTTGTCTGACACCGGTTAGGATAGTTAATGTGCTTTTAAATAACATTATGTTTAATGGACCTTTGAAGGCACTGACATATGAATCTATTTCCTTCTGCATCATTTCTAATCAAAAGGAGAATGACACCAGAGTGCTGTAGCGAATACAGGAAAGAAACAGATTTGTTTTTAAGCAAACATAGCAGAACGAATATATGGGAAAATGGTGTTCATTTCTTCAACATAGTCAAGCTTTCCGCATTGTAGCGTTGGTCACTACATCTGACACCTGTAGCATGTTCTCATGACTTTGCTCGGTGGGGAGACGTCTTTGTTCTCTGGGGGTGCATTTGTTTTTTGGAATCTGTCAAATGTCATCAGAAGGTAATTACGCGGTCCTAATTGCATGGTCAAGCTGGGCCCTGTAGTTGGGGCTAAAAGTGAGGTGTGACGGTGCTTCTCACATGTTTCCTAACTGTCCGTGGACAGAGTTCCCAGGGGAGAACTCTGGAAATGTGAATGCCAGCAGCACCCTTGGAATCTCTATACAGCCTCTTCAGGTGACAACTTTAAGAGGACCAGCATGCACTGGGTATGATATAGACCCTAGTTGGCTTGCTAAAGATACGTTTCAAGACTTTGTCACACTGTCTACACTGACTTCTCATTTGCCAAGTAACTCTGATCCCGATTCTCCTTCCAACAGTCCGGATGGAGCTGCCATCTTTCATGAGTGTAATTTTATGAAAATCTAAGTGATACCTCTTACTTGGTAATGAGTTATTCCTTTTGACTCCATAGACAACCAGGGCCAAATATGTGATGTCCGAATTCCCTAAGTGAATTATTGAGCTTGTGACAACCTGGGCTGGAATGAAAAATCACCCCAGTACGTTTAATCCAGGAACAATTAAAGAACTAAATAATTAATTAATATGGGTTTTAGTTGGTTAAAGTCTTGGAAGAGGGAGCCTTCCTGTTCACCCCAGTGCCTTTTTTTTTTAATGTCCTTTTTGATTACAAGTGAATATGCCCTGGAGAAAGTTGTCTGTTCCTTCCTCCGTTCCTTGATACTCTATGGGCAAGAAGGAAAAAAAGTGGCCTCCAAGCCTGCAAAAGCATCAAATCTTTGGATATGTAGTTCAGGTGATGAGCCAGTGCCCTGTCCTGAAGAACTGACAGGAGGCATAGAAGAGAATTGCCAACACAAGGAGCAGATGGTGATAACAAGTGATAGAGTTTGACAAGAGAGCAATGCCCCAGGAATCCTGAACAAACAATTAGAAAGAGGCCCAAGGGAAATCAGGAGAAGTGCTTCTCTGCAGCCTATGACCAAGTCTCCCTAGCTCCCAGAAAAATGTCAACAGCAGATACAACTGCTGATGTGGGGGTAAGATCCAGACAGATGAACCACGCTAGGGAAGGAAAGTCATGGAAAGCTCCATGGCCACTCACACAAGACAACTCAATGGGAGCTGTCCTTCCTGCCGTCTAGTAAGTGGGTGGTCTGGGGAACCACTGGTTGAAGGCCCACATCCAAATGCGTGTCTCTGGGTTTTCTGCCCTTTTCTCTAGCAGCTTAGATCACCAGGAAGGCTGCACCTAACTTAGCTGCCTTCAGGTTGCTGCCACTGGCTTCACTTCTAATGTGGTATCCTCAGCTGCTAAACATGGGTGAACTTGACAGTATGGAAAATACCCTCTATCCAACTTGACTTTTTAAAAAGTCTATATAAGACACCGTCCTGTGGAAAACACTTCTGGATTTCCAGGAAAATCTCTGTTAGACTCAGCACCAGGAATAAGTTTGACTCTCCTGACGAAATGATACCCTTCCTTTTTATCACACATTGAGAAGGCTATTACCCAGCATGTTTCCCTTCTGACCTTGGTTGCTAGGAAACTCAAAGCTAACTCTAACTCTCAATTTCAGGAACCCTGCTGTCCAAGATTTTGAGAATGAGTCTCTCTTTTTGAAGCATTTTTTTTATTGATCCTGGTTTTTCCCCAGGCTCATATTACAGGTGTCCTTTAGGCCAAGCTACCTTGAATTTGGGGCAGTGGTGGGTCATCAATTATAAGAAATACTGCTGTGGCCTCATCTGTGATGGTCGAACACCAACTGGCATTCTCTGTGGCCCATGCTCCTAGCTCTGACTTTGAGCTCCCTGGAATAAATTCTGTTTGTAGCCACAGCCTCCCTTTTCTCACTGGATTGGATGCTTTCCCCCTATATAGATCTGTAATCATCATTTCTATATCAGAAAGTGGGGGATGCAAAAGCAGCATGGACCTTCCTGTTGTTGGTTTTTGTTTTCTTATCTCTGGAGCCAGTTGTATAAAAGTTCAAAAGGGAAATTTCCACTTAAACCAGAACCTTCCAGCATGGGGACTGTTGACCTGTGGCAATCACCAATGCTAGCTAGGGTGGTTTTAGTTGGTGCCTTACTTGACTTTCAGCTTATGGCCATCACTTGACAGAATGAAAACTCAACTCTGCCCTGTCTCCTCATTTTTTTGAAGGGGACAGCCTGTTCCAGAAGAGGCATTTTTCAGGAAACAAAGACTCTGTACTGTGTCCAGAAACCAAAACTGGGTGGGTCAGGGCCCAGGCCTGCAAGCAGCCAGCTCCCGCAGTCCACGGTAGGACACAAGCCATGGATGGCCTTTCTCTAGAGCCATGGGCAGCTGGACACTGTGCTTTGACAATGCCTGGCTGAGTTCTGACATCCTGACAGGCAGGCAGTAAAGGGCATGTCCCTTTACTTTAAAGAAAACTCCCACCCAGGACTGCAAGGGATGAGTAGAGCCAAACCTCCTAAAAGAAATTCAAAGAAAATAACAATGACAGAACTTTTTGAGAGAGAGAGAGGGTCATACCTTCCCTCCAGGATTTCATCTCCCTCTTGAGTTTCTGGAACTGTAATGCTAAACTGCCCTCCCCTGAGCCCTAGACAAGCTAAGAATATTAAAGGTAAAATTCATAAACCACACAGAAAACAAAAGAAGGAAAACATAATTAGCATAGAGTAGATGGGGTCACAAAATCCATAATTCAAAGAATCCCAGGGGAAACATTGAACCGTTTTTCAAAAAGCACATTTCTTTTGGCCCTAACCCACAAATGATTTGTTCGTATCCCTTTTAGGCAGCTAGCTGGGTGCCTTTCCTCTAAATGCTAGGTTTCTATCAAGTAAATGCTGTCTTGTTTCCCTTTAAGAGTCAACTCTGCTTTCCCTGGTTGGAATCTTCTGTGCCACTTCTAGGACCCTCCCTTTCCAGATGCAGTCTGAAGCAGTGGTCTTCTTCCCATGGGCATGATGATTAGCTCACATTCTTGAGCCCCAGTGAAGATTCTAGCCCTTCCCAGCTTAAGTTATCTATCTCACATAGACTCATTCTTTACACTTCATCAGTGGGATGTCCTAACCCATACATCGCCCACTGAGAGGGATCTGGAAATGGTTTAATATGGTTTAACATTCATGGCATCCCTTCATAGACAATGTAAATGACAGGGTGAAGGGGGCCATTTTCTCACAAAGTTGAGGGACATAAGGAAGAGGGAAGGGTCTTCCCACAGGCTCTTCTGCCAGCTACCAATGAGGACATTTTCCACAAGGATTTTATTCTTTCCTTCATTTAGGCTTTCACCGTGGCTGGGAGCAGATTCTACAGGAAGAGCCTGCCCTCTTCCTTATGGCCCTCCACCATTTCTCCATTTCCCCTAAGCCAAGAAGTCCTCCCAGACGGTGAGACCTCGCACTGTGGTTTCAGTGTTTGCCGTAGAGCAGTGTATGGACACCCAGTTCATACAGGTTTAAAGAATTTGTCAAATGTTAAGTTGGTAGTTTGGTGGCTAGGGAGAACCAGAGGTTGGTTAGTTCAAGGCAGAGAGCCTATCTGACAAAACGGTGGCAGAGGAGGTAGCATGACTCTGAGGAAGCGTCAGCTTCGCCAAGTGCAAAGTAGGTGGGTTTGGCATATGGATGACCCAAATTCTGATGATTACAGAGCCATGATGTTCTTGAAGTTTTGAAGCTAAGGGAACAGTTAAGTCCCATTTTTGATTTTGTACATAATAGAGGAAGCAAACAACAGGAACAATAATGAAAAGCAGACTAATTTTTTCTTTGGGAGATTACAACGAATGGTTTCTTTGGGAGCTGTATTTGCATAAGCTTGAGTACAGTTGCTTTATCTAGTTCAGGCACTAAAAAGATTTCTTATTTTGTTGATCTTTGTTGCAATAAACAAGGCCGAACTGGGAAAAAAAAAAAAAACATGTCCAAAGCCTCTAATTATGGATTTGTTTGGTACAAGATGCTTCCTTCAGCAAACCACAGATCATCTTTTCCAGGAACTGAAGAAAACAGGTTGCATGTGATAAAGAAGGGTTCTTCTCTATCAAATACTCTTGGCATTATAAAGAATGGCATGACTGTTGAAATAACACAACTCCTCAGAAAAGTGCACTAAAAGAAAGCAACAGGAAGCAGCTGGAAACTTAAGACACTCAAATGTCTTATAATCAGCAAACGAGTCTCTTAGGATTGTAAAGCTCATGGCCCTGGATCCCATTTTTTCTCTGGCTTGCATGAGCCCACTTTCTCCACTTTAGCTTGTCCTTAATTTTCTTCCCAGGCTCTGCTCTTCTCATTCTACACACTCTCCCTGTGTAATCTCTTCTCCTAGTGGTGGTTTTCAGCCACCACTAATATTCTGAAGATTCCCAGATCTCTGGAGATCATTCTTCAGCGAGATGTCTACATCCAGCTAAGCTTGGCATTCCTATATCCAACTATCAACCAAAGTCATAGTCTCGGGGATCTCAACAGCACACAAAACTCAACAGAACCCAAAACGAGCCTGTCATCTCTTTCTTATTCTCCCCTCACACAAAAAGGCTGTCTACCCTTCTTGTACTATTTATTTTGGCAGATAGAGCCACAACTCATTTGTATTACTTCATCTTTGGCCCCAAGCCTTTCTGTTTTGTTCTGGACTCTGTGGGGTCCCTGGCCCTGTTTGGCAGGTCCTAGCCAAGTTCTGTCATTAACTTCATGTTCCAGCCTTGGTACATCCCTTGGAGACCTCCCTTCCTTTCTCAGGACATTTCTTTGCTATCTTGAGGTGCTCTTCTAACTCCCAATTTCTATGAGCCTTTCCCTTGACTGGGTGCAGTACATTCAGTAAAGAGCCTCTGCTATATGTCTTGGGTTAGACGGGACAGTTACTGAAAACTCCTATTCATTGAGAGAAATCTATGGGTATAAATGATACAAGGCCTAGCTTTTAACAGTGATTTCTGGATGACATACAGACAAGATATATTTTGTTTCCCTGAATTATCAGAATTATAATTGTCCACAAACATACTCGGTAAAATCATGCTCAGTTTTCCAAATCTTAACACAACAGAAAGAAGCTGACTGTTGGGTTTTATCCAGAAAAGAATGCCTGGGTGGCTCAGTGGGTTAAGTGTCTGCCTTCAGCTCAGGTGATGATACCAGGGTCCTGGGATTGAGTCTCAGAGCAGGCTCCTTGCTAGGCAGAGAGCCTGTTTCTCCCTCTGCCTGCCACTGTGCCTACTTGTGCTCTCAGTCTCTTTGTCAAATAAATAAATAAATAGATAAATAAGTAAAATCTTTTTTTTTAAATAAAAGCAAGAAACTTAATGGTCTTTACACATCATAGAATGGATAATGTTTGCAAAGGAGACCCTCCTTAGAAATATCACTCTTGGCGCCCAGCTCACCTTATCATCTGTAAGCCTTCTGGCTGGGCTAAGAGGATGGGGAGAAGCAAGCTATGGTCATGGGGTAAGGAAAGTCACTGGCCCACACAAGGGACAAGGTCTGCATTTTCCCATGTTAAGCTTAACATTGAACTCTACATAACTAAGTCAAATGACTCAGGGTCTTCTGTTTGGACCCCTGGGATACAAGACTTTGTAACACACTTGTAAATCCCCATAAACTGGGGTGGACATAAGCTGATGATGGCATAGGCTGCTCCCCAACACCTCCCTCAAAACATCCGCTTATTAATCACAATGGGGCGCTGTCCCATCAGGCCTTGTTGCCTGTCCTCATAGCTTTGACTTCCACTTGGGAGTAATGACTATACATCTGACCCTTTGTTTCTCCTTAAGCAGAGGTGTCATCTCTCTAATCCCCTGCTGGACACTCTCTATCAACACCCTAACTCAGGATGCTCCAAACTGAATCCATCAACTTGTCTCATCCAGATTCCCTCCCAGCCAGTCTGTCTCTTTCACTGGCACCTTTGTTTTCCTAGCCATTCAGCTTCCAGACCCTCTCAAGCAGCTTTCCTGTAGATTTCAATCTCATTCTCCAGATGTAGTCAGTCGCCAGGTTCTGTCATTTCTTTTGCCCTGCCCTGCCTGGTCTCCTTCTTTCCGCCCCCCACCCCCGACTACCATTCTGGTCAGGCTACCATCATATTTCAGGGCTCCATCACCCCAAACCTTGCAGTACTGGAGCTAGGTGTAAATGCAACAGCTGTAAGACACAGTTCCAGTGACCTCCAATCGTCTGTAACCCAGGTCCAAGCTCCTGAGAAAGATACAAGTGAATGGCCAGTTTAAATGAGAAAATAATATAATTTAGGAAGCGATTCATGTTCTTTCTTGATCCCAGCAAGGCATTCAGGGTGGTGACTTGGACTGGAACAGCATGTGCCAAGAGGTGAAGAGAGCAAAACAGCAACAATAATCAATGAGTCTATTGCTCCAGTCCCCGATGCCCCTGTGGGGAGTTGTGAGAGTGAAAAGTTAATGGAGGGGGAGAGGGCAAGATAATGTGAGCGTCCCGTCTATCTTTTCCAAGAGCTCTGCAATTACAAAGTAATTGTGAGCGTATGTGTGAATGGTTTACCTGATCACTTTAATTCCTCTGCTCTGTAGTTGAGAATCCTAAGACAGCAAGAAGTTGTATGCCTTGCTGGCAGCCAAGACTAGAACTTGAGATATTTGAATACATGCTTTGAAAAGATGAGGTTGTTCCGGAGAGATCATAGTTAACACCGTACTTCCTAGCAATAAAGATGAGCTGTTCTCGTCCCTGAAAGCCTGTCATTATCTGCAGTTAAGCAAAGAAATGCTAGGGAAGAAAGCTAACTGAAAGCACAGGTTGGTGAATTGAACTTTCTTTGCTCGATGATTCACAGAAATATAGATAATAAGAACGGGACACTTCAAGGGGTATGGACAGAAACTGAGACAGTTTGGATAGAAGAAAACAAAAAAAGTTTGGAGCAGAGAAAGAAAAGCATTCAGGACATAACCCAGCAAGATAGGAAAATGAAATATAGAAGCCTCATCAGCTCTAATTAAAGGAAATCAATATTTTAAGCGATGTCTTGCTCAGTAACAGAACAAGGACAAAAATACTTCAGAAATATGAGCCTCTTAGAAAATAGGAAAGCCAGTTTGCATGGGGAAGCAAGCATGATGAAGAAGCGATCCTCATTTCAAAGCCCTTCAAAAGACGACCACTTGGAGGATATGTTATACAGGGAGCTCAAGCGCTTGCTGGAGAAGCAGATCAGACGAGCTTTTAGCCCTGGTAGAATCTATACATTTTAAGTGCGTTTCCTCATCCTGTGAGCTTCAAGGAGCCCAGAGTCATCTCAAGGGAGCAGTTAGCTACCATTTCCCTGGATAGATCTGAAGTAACCTCTTAACGACAGCTTGGGTTACATGTCAGTTACCACTTAGGAGAACACACACTGGAAAAGATGAAGAGCTATACAAGTGCAGTAGGGTTATTGTTATTCACAGGCCCTAGCCAGCTACTCAAGCAAGCTTGCTGGAGAACCCTTTCCAAGCTCCACCTGTCCTTAGGGTCCACGTGATGATCAACCAACAGGCCAATTCTAACTAGACTGGAATCTAACCAGAATACAGTCTGCCCAGACCATTCTAATCTAGGAATGGAAAATGTGTGAAATGTATGTCACCACCTCCTCTCTCTCACCAGTGCCAGGCATTGATAATCGATCACAGCACTCTTTCTACTGAGCCCAGAGGCAGCTCTTTCCGTTTGTTTGTTTGACAGGTATTTTCTGAGTGCTCTCTTAAGAGCTAGGCAGATCAACAATAGAACATAAACAACACTACAAGCACCATATGCTCAGTGCCAAACAAAAGATACGTAGCCAGTATGACAGCCTGACTCTCCTGGAATTCAATTCCCTGAAACACTGACAATTAATTTTTTAAATTTCATTGCTGTTATAGTTAGCGCAGTGCAACTAGTTTTCATGGGTCCAAGATGAATTAATTCCATAAAGAGCCCACAAAGTACTATAGGAAATGCAGAAGTTTCTATATACCACCCATCAAGAAAGTGAGCTGAGTGTGTTTGAAACTGTTAGGTTCTTCTCCCTCAAGTACCTCTCTGATCTAAGAGAAAAATCCAGATTGGAGTGGATCTGATTGCCATTTTGGGTTAAGTACACTGGATGCCATTTCAGCATCAAATTATTCAATCAAAAACACTTCGAAAATTCTGGAGAGTTGGGTTAGTCAGAATTTCCCCACCTGAATACAATGTGCATAATACTGCAGATTTTCCCCAAAATTTCTAGTGTTGGAGACATTATTTGTGGAGCCTGCAGAAAAATGGCTTACTTGATAGATGGAGACAGGCAGACAGACAGACAGACAGAAGGAGCACTAGCACTCATTAACTTTTCCTATCAAGAGCTCACCTGGAATAGTCTTCATAGGCCTTTGATGAGGCTGGCTGTGAGGCTGAGTGGAGGAAGCCCGGATTCATACTCTCAGGGATTTCAGGCCACAGCCCTTAAGATCTCAACCCAAAGAGGAGATGAAAGTAAAGAGACCTGATAGGCAGTCTAGAGACAAAATAATGACAACAGGAGTAGGTCTGTTTCAGATATAGGAGTTGGCAACTAGCTCAGAGTCAACACAGCTCCCCTCCAATTTCATATGCCCCAAATTATCATCTGTATACCCTAAGCAGATAGGGCTGATTCCTCTAAGTCCCTGAGATCCCCGGATGTTCCTGTGGCCAGCGTTCTTGACAGCATCTGAATCTTCAGGTCCTTGACCTGTGTTTTTCCAGATCTCTGAGGCTCTGCGGCCGCAGGATTTTCTCTTTCTGGCTCATGGGGCACTTCCGGAAAACTCAGGGTCCTGCTGTCTCAAGGTTTCAGAATTAGAGCGTCTTGTTCAGACTTAGCTACTGAGCCTGGAACTTTGGGGGCAGACCAATGAGTCTTTTCCCTCAGCGTCCCCAAGCCTTTCTAGACGACAATCTTTAGTATATCTACAAAACAAGCCTCCTGGGATCCAAGCTTGCCACAAACTGTGCCTGGTCCCTGCCCCACTTTCGGATACACTTCACCACTACCAGTGCATCAGCTGTTTGCCCAGAAAAAAACGTTTTGGGTTCTTTGATTACTTTCAGTCTCAGTCATGGTGCCATACCTTCTGTATGTGATTTTCCTCTGAGAAAGTTTTTGTTTCTATTCCCTTCAGATCTGGATGTACAGGACTTGGCAGTAGGTCAGAGGGGTCCTTATTCCTATCTTTTAAAGGACTACTGCTCCCAGACCACTCCTGTCTAGAGCAGCAGTTAACAATAAGAAAGCTGCCACTGACGGCTGCCAGCTTTCCCTGATGTCCTGCCGCGCCCTGCATGGAGCTTAGACGGGGTCACTTGTCATGCAGATGATAAAGGACTCTTGTGCCCAAGGCACAGGCATGGGAATTTAGCAGTGAGAACGCGTGTTCTTGCATTGAAAAGGATGTAGATGCCTGAACTTGAATGACCACCTAGTCGGAGCCCACCCCCACCCCGCCGCTATAGCTTGCAAGATCAAAAGAGCTGTTGTTCCACAGTGCTTCCACTGAAGTTTCCCACTCCCTTGTGTCTGAGTGAGGGGCAAGGCCGAGGAAGGCTTGGCAGCCAGTGACCAGGATGTGCAAGTGAGGAAATTGAGCCCGGCTTGAATTTGACAATTCATAGCATCTTGCCTCCTTCGCATGGGACTGCCCTGACATGCTGCAGGAGACGGTTTTGAATTCTTCCGAGTTAGTCTCTTGCCTCATTGCTTGGTATGATCTCTTAGTTTCTGAGCTCGGCTCTGCATGAGGAAAGCAGCCGGTATGGTCCCAGGTGCGGCTAAGGAGTTCTTTGCTAGAAAGTCATAATAGATAGGCCAGTGCGTAATGGAGTCTGCAGACCCCACTCAGAACGTAACCCCAGTCTGGTGAAACTGTGAGCAGCACAAGGAAATGGTCCCTGCACTGTGCAGGAATCCCAGCACTCTTATTTGGCAAGCTTCTGGTATTTCCCCTGGGGACAGAATGCGTGCTCACTCTTTTAGAAGGTCTGCCCCCTCCAGCGGAAGGAGCCCACTTTGGTGTCTCCCACTCCCAAGAACTGTTGGGGCTTTTGCTATCTGTCTGGTTAGCCCTCGTCTGTGCCCACACCCTTCTGTGTTACCTTGGTGATCCTCCAGAACTTATGATTCTCTTTTGTTCCAGTCATATCCATGTTGACATTTAAAGCTGATGAGTGCAGGGCAGCCCATCTTTAACCCCACATATAAATACAGTGACTTGCAGGTCCTTATTTCTGAGGTACTTAAAAGATTGGTAAGTATCTGGAAAGCTCTTTGACATTCTCTGAGACAATATTCTGTGCCTTTGGAAGGCTCCATTATCGTCACTGAAAGCCAAGATATGCATTTTTCTTTTTTACCTTCACTTTTCATAAAAGGTTATACTGACGTAGATCTGAGTAACAAAAAAAAATCTTTCTGATGAAATCAGGATAAAGGATAAATAATTCCACACATCATCAAGTGGAGAGAAAGGCTTTGAATTGGTTTCCATGGAAATCTGAAGATGAAGTAAAGTAATAATTTCCAGGCAAAGCAGCTGAATTGAAGATAATGGTAAAAATAGTTTGATAAAGAAAATAGAATAAAGTAATCAAGAAGACTCCAATCAATTATTCCTTTTTGTTTACCTTCAGGTGATTAATTTGTCTGCGTTTATTAACCTGATGAGATTAAGCAGACCTTCCTAGTGATTTATTTCGTAATTGTTTCCAAGGTTTGACATAAGCTGTGGAGTTATTAAAGGTGGAGATTTAAATTCAATTACTCATGAAGCAGGTGGTGCTTTTCTTGAAAGAATATCTGAATTCACGGCCTTCCCATGTTAACATTATGAGCGAAAATTATTAATTCATCTGATAGTATCTCCCAAAGACTTTTAGAAGTCATTTGACATCCACATACTTCACTAAAAGTCAGCAGCTTCAGAACTGAGCTTGTAATACAGACACTCTAGAAACTGAAAAGAAAGGATTTTATGTTAAAGAGTGGTTATTTTTACAATTTCTTTTTCTTTCTTTCTTTCTTTCTTTCTTTCTTTCTTTCTTTCTTTCTTTTTTTTTTTTTTTTACTGGAGCCTCCCTTGGGGTCTGGACTATGGTGCTATCATTAATGGACTCCACCAGCTCAAGCTCTGAATGCCAAAAGGATAGCTTTCTTTGAACTTGACCAGTGGTTCGCACTCTCGTTACCTTTGGAGGGCTCACCCCTGGATAAGATCATGCTGTATTTTGACAGGAGAAAAAGAGAGAGACACACACACACACACACACACACACAGAGAGAGAGAGAGAGAGAGAGAGAAAGAGAGACTGAGCTGGAAAGTATTTAAATGAAATGACTAATTGCTTTTTGTCTCTGTGGTCATTATTGTATATATTTTTTTTCTATTCCTTCTGTGGGTGTAGTAAGGATAGACGGGGTTCTCCAAACACTAATCCAGGCGCCAACTCTCCATCATCCACAAAGGCCCGGAATGCATCTAAGAGTGGGAAGTAAGTGAAAAGTGTCCCTGTGCATAACATATCACCAAGCCTTGTGCTGTCCTCATTTTGTCTTTCATTCATGCTCATTCAACAAAGATTTGTGGAATGCCGTCTGTGTGCCTCACACTGGGCTAGTCACTGGGGAATGTAAATGAGTAAAGCATGTGTCAAGAATTTCGGGTATACGAAGGACTAAAGATGCAGGAGGAGGGGGATAGGAAAGTCGGGCTGAGTGTGAAGGGCAAGGAGTTAAAGCAATGCAAGATTTGGACTATGTGTTTCAAAAATTAAAGAAAGAAGCAGCAGCACTGATTCGTCATTGTATGAGTTGCAAAATCCATGAAACTCTTTGACCCATACATTAAGGTTTAGGATTGAGTTGGAAAAGTCTGGAAAACCATTCCACGAATGTCCTGATTTAAGTACATTTCCATTGTAACCATATCGCTAATTTATGTGGTATATATATTCTTTTCCTAGTAACCAGCATGTACCATGTCCTATATGTCTTTGTGGTATTGCCAAAAGTTGTACTGGCTGAGTATCTGTGATGTTAGATTGACCTCTTTGGGTTAATTCCAGAAAACAGCCTCGGCTGATCCAGCCAACTGGATTCAGCAGAGCATGGCTATAACAATGCGGTCCTCTGCAGGTGACATACCTCTGATTAGGGGCTTCCCCTCCAAAGTGGCTGCAGCCCTCTGGTGAATGACTTGGGTTCTCTGTAGGCTACATCTCTCAGTGGCATAGGGCACTATGACAGGCAGAAATACAGTCCAGAAGGAGGACCCAGCCTGCATCTTGGAGAAGATGAAAGATGCCTTCATCATGCTAAAAGCTCTAATCTAGCAACAAGATATATCACTACAAGAGCATGGCTTTGCAATAGAAGGCGAATTTGTAATGGTCATATATTTTATGTATTCAGTGTCAGACCATAAGTGCTGCATTTGGAATATGATCTTATATTCAATTCCCAAAGTGAAAGATCCATTGGCTGCCTTCCCCCCCCCCTTTTCTTCTCCTCCTGAATACCATTTCAGGTTTGCCTATAAAGTCGAATGTGGTCTATATTGGAGAATATAGAAAGCAGTGGTGAAGACATGAGACTGAATCTCAATGAGCAGATAAGGCATTGGAGAGTTGCTTTCACCACCACGCTCGCAGAAATGGCGGGCCACATCTGGGGCCCTGGTATTCCGCTGTCACCCTGACAACTACAGGGCACAGTCTCCATGTATTAGACCCTGATGTATCGCGCAGGATGCTCCCGATTGCTATTACACTTTGAAAGGGGCACTGTTTGGTGTCTTTTGGCTTTGCTGGGACCGAGTCTCTTACCTTTTGAGTAAAGATTCTCAGCGTGAGCTGCAAAGGGAGCATTGGCCAAATTTGGGTTCAGATGACAGAGAATGAATACCTGATACCATATCCAGGTTGTGAACAGTAGGAGGCCTGCATAAACACATTCTTACGTGAATAAATGTGATCTTCTACCACGTTTGCTGTATTTGGACACATCCCAAGCTTCTGCCACCATGAGGGTCTCCCTCGCACATTCGGAGCTGGGTGCCTTTTATTGGTCCTGTACATGACTCATGGATTGAGGGAGCTCCTTGTAATTCTTCGTGTTTTTTTGTTGTGTTGTTGATTATTAATGAAAACTAAGAAGTTCTCCAATATACTCTTTGTGAACACATGTGCCAGGTCCCTTGATCTGACTTAGGTGCCATTAGCTTTTGGGAGGTTTTAAAAATGATTTCTCTGCACGTTTTCTCATATCTCTGGCTGTCTGTGTTAACAGAAGCAGTAGAGAGCAATCTCCATATAGTGAGACTGTTTGGGGGCCCTTTACACCCTTTCTACACCAGTGTATTGCTGTTAGGCACACGTGTTGTAATTTGGAGAGCGTAGTTATTGCCTACATACTTCCTTGGTTTGGGAGTTGGGGTGGTGTGCCGTGTGGGGAGGTAGATTTCTGCACCCTGGAGCTTTTCCCATGATGCACTGTCACAACGGGCAGCATCCGAGTTGCCGTTCTGCTGGGTTTTTCTCATGTTACTTGACCTAATGAGTGTGATGTGGAATAGTTTTTATTTTGAGGCCAGAAACAGGCTGGGAGATAGAAGGCACGGCCCTTTCTTCTCTGAAAAAAAAAATTATGTCTCTTGTTTTTTGAAGAAACAAAAAATTCAGAATTCAAGCTGCCTCTGATACACATTGTGGCTTCGAGAAATCATAACTAATATGTGTTGAGTGAGCGTTCTGAACCAACCTCTGTACCGAGCACCTGACAGTTTTGTCTCCTTAATCCTCAACCACCAGAAGCTTTTGAAATAGGCACTCTTATTATTTCTGTTTTATACATGAGGAAATTGGAGAGGATAGTATGTGCCTCCATGGGGGGGTCTCCAGATGGATAATTTCGGTAAATAGCTTTTTTAAGTTTAATTACTTTAAGACAACTGAAATATATTGAAGGTTTATTTTTGCCATTGTGCCAAACGCTGGGGTCTCATAGACAAATACAAGATATAATATGTGTCTTCAAGGAGCTCACAGTCTCCGTGTGGAGAGGAGAGGGGACAGGATGACAAGATGGTATTTACAGTGAAGCAGTCACAGGCTACTACTGTTGGAGCCCAAATTGTCACCCCTAACCATTGCCATGGTTGCAGTGGGGAGGACGTTATGTGGGGATACCAATGAAGGCTTCTGAGAAGTGACCCCTGAACCCTTTCATTTGCCCACTTTCCCCTCAGGTAGCAAGGCGAGGTCAGAGAAGAAAAAATGTGTAGTAATCATGAAGGTGGGCAAAATCCCCCAACGTTGAAAAGAACAGTTTGGGGCTGCGAATTAGGTAAAAACTAAAACCAAATGGCCAATTCTGCACTTTTGGGGGGACTTCAATGCATCAGAGGCCAACTGAGATATAGGGAAGCATGCAGAGTAGCTTAAGAAACCTACAGCTTGAAAGTTGTGTCACTTCGGCCCCCTCTGTTTCATTGCCTGCATCTGAAGCTGGGTAGCCAGCCCTCTGTTTCAGGCAGGAACAGATGGAATGGGATAGATCTGAGCAGCAGAGCCAGACCGCCCTGGCAATGACTTTCAGGGAGATACATGCACTTTCCTCTATGCCAACAGTGAGCCAAATTGACAAGGCAGAAAGAAAAACTCAGTGCAGACCCATAACTCTGATATCAGGAAGCATAGGTTTTGCAGAGGTTGACCCATGACTACCCAGGCTGGGCCACTACATTTAACCACATATTTGGTTCCCTTTGGTAATGTGAATCTGTTATTCCTTTTAACACATCACACTGGAATCAATCCATTTGCCGATCCATTGGGTTATTCCTAGCCAGCACATAAACTGTCAAGGCTGAGCATAGATGGCAGTGACAAGGAGCCATTATGAATTTTCATGTTGTATCAGAACACACTTTACAGGAGACGAACTCTTTTGCTGAACAGATAAGGACACTAGAACTCAAGAAGGGTCAGTCACTTTCCCAAATACATGCATCTAGTTAGTAGCAGAGGTCAGCCTAGCATCCCAGTCTTCTAATATTTGTCTCCTGCTCTTTTTACTATAATGTATGCTACAGTTCTTCTCCTAGATAGCAAGGTACTTCAGCTAATCACACCAAAGGAGCCTCAGAACCTGGTCTCAGGATGTCCAGCTAAGTGCTCTGCCCTTCATATACCATGATACCTGTGTTGGGTAGGTTCTGTCAGCCGCTATGAAAATGGAGACTTTGGGGGAGAAATTAGAATCATTTCATTTTTTAAAAAAAATGTAGCCATAGTGATGATGAAAGGAAGTAGTGTGCACTTTTTAAATACTTTCCTTTTGCTCTAAACTAACATCATTCTGGTTGTGTTTGGGCAGTCAACCATTTTCAACATTATTGTTGAGTGATCTCAAGTCTTTAACACCTTTTCATTAAGGAAGCAATAGAGAGAACTCATAGATCTCCCTCAAATCAGCCAGCCAAGGTTGAGGGTGTGTGTGTGTGTGTGTGTGTGTGTGTGTGTGTGTAACATTCAGAGGCATCAGTTTAAAAATTAGATTGTAAGCAGTTGCAGACGACTATGAAAATTAATCTCCCCTTCAGTCTGAAATGTTTTCCACATAGGCTCAGGCTATGGAATGACAAGAGCCAAGTTCCATTTTCAGATACTAGTGAAGACCATGAATATTACAGGACTAGGGCAGAGAACCGAAGCACAGTGCCTGGTAAATGATGCCATAAATGTTGAATTAAGTACCATAAATATCGCCTTAAATGAGTTAAGCCAGGGATGCTAAAATGGAGAAAAAGGACTGCAGATGGGGAATATGAGGACCAAGTCAACCTTGTTCACTTCACACATCTGCCTGGAGCTGACCCTAGTAGCAGATGCTACAGGATGATGGACTCCAACCTGTCTTGGCCCAAATTGTCTCATAATGAGCAGACCTATTTATCTATTCAGTTAGGAGCACATAGCTTCATAAATAAACTAAACACACCGACACTCTCTTGGTTTTGGTTGGCAGGAGCCAAATGAAAACATTTCCTGCTTTAATAAGAAGGGAAGTCTTGCTTCCTTTCTGGACGGAAGGAAATGGACTTTATGGACTCAGCATATGGTGCAAATTGAGCTGTTTACACGTGCATTCCTGGGGTTGAACCCTGCACGCCATGATCTCATGATTATGTCCTTTCCTCTAACTGAGAGCCATGCATTTCTTTTAAGACAGTAGTCTGACTATTACTAAAGCCTCCAGTTTTGCCTCTGATATGGAAGCGTGTGTGTGTGTTCACTTCAAAATGTTTGTGTGCTATATGGACATAACAGTCAGGTAGCCAAGTATTCAACTTGTCAGATAGTCTTAGTAGTTCTACATGCTGATGATGGCAGTAGTGCCTTAGTTTAGCTATAAGGCTATGTCTAATATCACAAAGGCTTGTGACAAAGCAAAGCGCTGAACTGACTGCTCTCTCTGTCTCTGTCTCTCTTTGCAACTGCTCCTTTGTAGAAAAAAGCAAATGACAAAAACAGAAACTGATGTCAGAATGTATTCCTAAAAATGGCTCTGAGTGTGCCTCAGAATCATTTGTAGCCTAATTGCCTTTTCCTCTAATATTCCCCGTCCGAGATAATGTGAGACTTTTGGTCATAACAAAAAAAATCAGATCTGTTCCAGAAAGTGCATTCATTAACAAGGCAGGAAAGTAGCCTAAGACATTTAAAAAAGATTTCCAATAACAAGGGGTAAATAACACACAGGCTGGACATACTTTGAGGTGTAACCTAGAGCTAATGGCTACAGCACAGGGCTGTTCAAAGATTGCTTGAAATAAATGAATCATGTAGCCTTGTGTGTATTCTAAAGGACATCAGCTTTGGAATCAGAGAAATCTGGATTTGAATCCTGGCTCCACCGCCAACTAACTTTGTACCAACCTCATTGGGCCACTGTGATGATGAAATGCCATAATCTAAGGCAAGGTCTCCCAGTACCTGGCACAGGACAAGTACTTAATAATGTCACCTAGTGATTATACTGGTTTCAGCTGCCAACCTATTGCAGCTGGGAATGCTGTGACCTGGCCAGTATAGTTCTGACCAAATGAGAGCTCTGGGTGGTGCAGCTTGCCTGCTTATCTGCTTTGCCAGCTCTGGAAATGGGAAAGCAGAAGCCCCAGAACCATCGGCAACACATAAGTAATTCCTGAAGATTAGGTTAGACAAGATATTATTAGTAGGAAAAAATAGTTCAGCCATGGAAACATTTTCTAGCAGGTCCACATGCATCTCTGTGATGGTTAGGATGAAGAGTATACTTACTAACATAATAGATGCCCCCCAAATATCCGACTCTCCCTGCTGGTCATGGTTCTACAGCTTCATCAGGAAGAGTGATTCTGTTAATGGAGCTTTGGAAAGCAGGAGCCATCTTTCTCCCTTCTCGCCTGCCATACAAAATCATGGAGCAAACATGTTGCTCCCTAGAACACAGGTCCTTCATAACTTTTTTTCCCTCTGAAATATACAAGATTGAGAACTCTCCCTTGCATTGTTCTGGCACAGCTGAGTTATGTCCAGTTTCCAGGTATTGGCTAGAATTCCACTCCTGCTCTCCCACTCAAGAAAGCCCAGGCAAACAAGGAAGAGTGATGTTAAACAGGACTCCTCTATTTTCCTCCAAGTAATAAATCTCTGTCTCTGTCTCTTTTTCTTCTGCCCTCCTTCCCTTCCACCTCCCATCTATCTGTCCGTCCACCCACCTGTCAATGCTACATCTGACCTTTCACCCCAATATTCTTAGGTCTCATACCAGCTCTTTCTGAGCTGAGGGGATTACAGAGGCTAAATAACTAGCATCTTCTAATGCCTCCAGGCCAAATCTGTGTTTTTCAGAAAACCAACTTATTAAACATGGCCCATTGTGGTTTCCAGTACTAAGAAAGTACGAGAACATGGGGCAAAATTGATGTGCTATCTAAATAATTATTATGAACCCATCAGTGACTAAAAATCTAGAGTGTAGAGTAGAACTTTTTAATTTGATGAAATTCAGTTTATCATTTTTTTCTTTTCTGGATTATGCTTTTGGTATTGTATCTAAAAAATTTTTGCCTAACCCAAAGTTGTAAAGGTTTTTACCTGTGTTTTCTTCTAGATGTTTCATATAGTTTTAGGCATTACATTTAGGGCAGTTATTCAATTTGAGTTAAATTTTGTATATGGTGCAAGGCTGAGATCAAAGTTTTGTTTTGTTTTACACATGGATATCCAGTCATTCCAGTACCATTTCACTAGAAGAATATATTTTCCATATATATTTATATTTCCATATATATATTTTATATATAATATATATATATATTTCCATATATATATGTGTATATATATATATGGGGCTACATATATATATGGGTCTACTTTTAGAGTCTCAATTGATTGATATGTTTACCTTTATGCCACATTGTCTTAACTACTCTGGCTTTATAATAAGTCTTGAAATCAGATGGTGTGAGTCCCTCAACTTCATTCTTCTTTTCAAAGTTGTTTGGGATATTCTAAGTCCTTTACATTTTCATTCAAACTTTAGAATCAGCCTATACGCTTCTGAAAAAGAAAAAAACCCTGCTGGGATTTTGGAAAAGATTGTGTTGAATTTATATATCAAATCTTAGGAGAGGGTGGTTTAAGATGGAAGAATACGAAAAACATGAACTCACCTGCTCCCATGGACATACCAAATCTACAGCTGTAGATAGAAAAATTCTTTGAAAAAGACCTGAAAACACACTGAATAGCTCCTTCACAGCAAAGGGTAAAAAGACCAGATTGAGATGAGTAGGTGAGACAGAAACATGGTCTTGCCAAAAACCCCACCCCGGCATAACAACCCATGGGTAGGTGTGATCTCACAAACATAAGGTATATCCCCGAGGAGCGAGGGGTTCAAGCCCCACATCTGGCAACCTTAACCCTCGGGACCTGTACCAGTGAGACAAGTCTCCAAAACATCTTTGAAAATGTTTTGGCTTTGAAAACAAAAATGGCTTAAGTTCAGGAGACCCAAAGGGCTGGAGGAAACTGAGACTGCTCTTAACAGGTTCAGGTACAGACTCACTTGCCCTGAGACTCATGGCAAAAGCAGCAGATTGAAAAATGCCTAGATCATGTGTGAAGGTGATTCACTGGCTAATTTTAAAGTGTCTGCTGAAGGCACAGGGATGTGTTGGAACTCTCTCTGGGGATGGAGTCACTTGAAGATGCCATATCTGCACTCTCCTTCTGCCTGGCTAGTGCTCCATGCCCTGGACTATTGTTCCCCATGACCCTGCCCCATCAAACCTGTTGGGTGGGCTCACCACAGCTGCATGCTCCCCTGTGACCCAGCCAAACCCAGTAGATGGATACAATCTATATAGGAAATACCTTTTGAACACCTGGCTCTGGTGGTCAGTGGGGTGGGGTGGAGCTTGTGTTTCTAGACCTCACAGAACTGAAACAATTGAAGAGACAGTTCTTGGCAGGTTACTGCCTCCAGGGGACTGCAGACAAGAGACTGAGACACACTCCTTGTTTTCCTATGACCACTCCTTCAAGGCTGGGAGAGATTGGTGTTTTGCCTAACATAGGACAAATATGGAGAGTCCAACAAAATGAGGAAACAAAGGGGTGTGTTTCAAATGAAAGAAGATAAAACCCTGGTGGGGGGAACTTAGTGAAAGGGAGATAATTTACTCAATAAAGAGTTGAAAGAAACAGTTGTAAAGATGTTCATTGATCTCAGGAGAAGAATGAATGAGCACAGAGAGAATGTCAACAAAGTGACAGAAAAAATATAAGAAAGCACTAAACAGAAGTCATGGAGCTAAAAAATATAATAACTGAACTGAAAAGTACACTAGAGGGATTCAACGACAGACTAAATGAAGCAGAAGAAGGGATTAGGGGCCTGGAATACAGGGGATTAGAGGTCACTCAAGTGGAACAACAAAAAGAAAAAAGAATTCTTTTTTTTTTAAGAAAAAAGAATTCTTAAAAAATGAAGTAGTTTAAGAGACCTATGGGACAACATCAAGTAGAACAACACTCACATAATAGGGGTCCCAGAAGGAAGAGAGAGAGAGAGAAAGGGACAGAAAGCTTATTTGAAGAAATAATGGCTGAAAACTTCCCTAACTTAGGGAAAGAAACAGATATCCAGCTCCAAGAAGCCCAAAAAGCTCCAAATAAGACAAAGCCCAAGACAGCGACACCAAGACACATTATAAATTAAAATGTCAGAAGTTAAACCTCAAGAGAGAGTCTTAAAAGCAGCAAGATAGCAAGATAAAAAGAACCCATTATGCACAAGGAACCCCCCCGCCACCCGCGTAAGACTGTCAGGTGATGTTTTTCAGCAGAAACTCTGCAGGTCAGAAATGAGTGACATGATATATTCAAAGGGTTGAAAGCAAAAACTTCCAAACAAGAATTTTCTACTTGGCAAGGTTATGATTCACAATTGAAGGTGAAAGAAAGTTTTCCAGACAAGAAAAACTAAAAGAGTTCACCACCACTAAACCAGCCTTATAAGAAATGTAAAAAGATTTCTTTAAGTTGAAAAGCATTAGTTAGTAACAAGAAAACATACAAAAATAAAAATCTAACTGGCAAAGCTAAGTATGTATTAAAGGTAGTAGAATAATCACTTATAGAGCCAGATGAAGATTAAAAGACAAAACTACTGAAACTAGTAAAAATAACTGAACTACAACAATTAATTAAGGGATACACAAAATAAAAGATGTAAAATGTGACATTATTATGTCACATGTGTATGTGGAGAGTAAAAATGTAGTCTTAGAATGTGTTCAAACTTAACTTACCATTAGTCCATGTTGATACATAGATAGGCTGATATATATGAGCTTCATGATAATGACAAAGCAAAAACCTATAGTAGATACACAAGAGATAATGAGAATGGAATCTAAACATAACACTAAAGAAAGCCATGCACTACAAGGAAGGAGAGCAAGAGAAGAAGAAAGGAACAGAGAGGAACTACAAAACCGCCAGTAAACAATTAACAAGGTGGTAGTGAGCACATACCTATATAGAATTAATTTTAATGTAAATGGACTAAATTCTGTAATCAAAAGATATAGAGTGGCTGAATGAATTAAAAAACAAGACCCATCTACATGCTGCCTACCTCAGATAGAAGGTCATACAGACTGAAAGTGAAGAGGTGGAGAACAATGTTTCATGCAAATGGAAAGAAAATTGAGTAGCTGTTCTATCAGACAAAAATAGATTTTAAAACAAAAAGTGTAACAAAAGACAAAGATGAGCATGGTATAACGATAAAGAGGTCAATTCAGCAAGAAGATATAACAGTTGTAAATATTTATGCACACAACTTGGGAGCCTCTAAATATATAAAACAAATATTAACAGACCTAAAGGGAGAAGTCAACAGCAATACAATAATAGGGGAATTTAACATCCTAATTGTATCACTGGATAGATCATCCAGACAGAAAATCAGTAAAGAAACTTCAACCTTAAAAGATACATAGGATACATTAGATCAGATGAAGTTTATATATACATATATATATAAAGAAAAAAAAAATATATATATATGACATTTCATCCAAATGCAGCAGAATACACATTCTTCTTAAGTGCCCATGAAACATTCTCCAGGATAGAACATATGTGATAAAATAAGTTTCAATATGTTTAAGAAGATTAAAATTATATCAAACATCTTTTCAGACCACAATGGTATGAATCTGGAAATCAGTCACAAAAAGAAAACTGGAAAAAAAATCACAAATATGTAGAGATTAAACATGGTACTGAATAACCAGTGGATCAACAAAGAAGTCAAAAGAGAAAACAGAAAATACCCTAAGACAAATGAAAATGCAACATACCAGAATCAATGCAATGCAGCAAAAAATTGTTCTAAGAGGGAAGTTCATAGAGATACAGGCCTACAGCAAGAAATATGAAAAATCTCAAACAATCTAGTGGAACTAGAAAAAAGGAACAAACAAAGCACAGAGTTAGTAAGAGGAGGAAATAATAAAGACCTGAGCAGAAATAAATGAAATAGAGACTAAAAAGACAACAGGAAAGATCAATGAAATGGAGAGCTGGCTCTAGAAAAGATCAACAAAATTGATAAATCTTTAGCTGACTCACTAAGAAAAAAGAGAAGGTTAAAATAAATAAAATCAGAAATGAAAGAGGGGAAGTTATAACTGATACCAAAAAATACAAAGAATCATAAAAGACTACTATGAACAAGCATATGCCAACAAATTGGACAACCTAAAAGAAATGGATAACTTCCTAGAAACAAACACCATTCCAAGACTGAATCATGAAGAAAGTAAATCTGAATAAATATATTACTAGCAAGGAGACCAAAAGTTTAGAACCAGATGGCTTTACTGGTGAATTATGCCAAACATTCAAGAAGACTTAACACTTATTCTCAAACTCTTCCACAAAACTGAAGAAGAAGGAATGCTTTCAAACATTTTCAGAGGCCAATGTTGCCCAGATACTGAAACCAGACAAGGACACCACAAAACAGAGAAAATTACAGGCCAGTATCCCTGATAAACACAGATGCAAAAATCCCCAAGAAAATATTAGCAAACCAAATGCAACAATACTTTAAAAACATCATACACCATGATGAAATGGGATTCATTCTAGGAATGAAGGATGGTTCAACATCAACAACGCAATCAATGAGATATACCACATTAACAAAATGAAAGATTAAAATCCTATGATCATCCAATAGATGCAGAAAAAGCATCTGACAAAATTCAACATCCATTTATTGGATTTATTGGAGTTTTAAAAAACTCTCAAGGAAGTGGGTATGAAGGAAATATACCTCAACATAATAAGAACCATTTATGACAAGGCCACAGCTAACATCATAGTCAATGGGGAAAAGCTGAAAGCTTTAACTCTAAGATCAGGGACAAGACAAAGATGCCTGTTCTCTCCACTTTTATTCAGCACAGTATTGGAAATCTTGGCTGGGGCAAGGCTTCCAAATTGGATAGGAAGAAGTAAAACTACCACTATTGGGGGATAACATAATATTATATATGGAAAACTCTAAAATCTCCACCAAGAAACTGTTAGAACTAATAAATGAACTTGGTAACATTTCAGGATACAAAATTAATACATGAAAATCTGTTGCATTTTTATAAACTAACAATAAACTATCAAAAGGGAAATTAAGAAAACAATCTCATTTACAATGACATTGAAAAGAATAAAATACCTAAAAATAAATTTAACCAAGGAGATGAAAGACCTGTACCCTGAAAACTGATCAAAGAATTTGAAGAAGACACAGATAAATGGAAATATATTCCATGTTAATGGATCAGAAGAATCAATATTGTTAAAGTGTCCATATTACCCGAAGCAATGTGTAGATTCAATGCAATGCCTATGAAAATCTCAATGACATTTTTCACAGACTGGAACAAACAATCCTTAAATTTATATGAAACCATAAAAGATCCCCAATAGCCAAAACAATCTTGAGAAAGAATAATCAGGCTGAAGGCATCATATCTCCCCTGATCTCAAACTATATTACAGAGCTATAGTAATCAAAACAGTATGATACTGGCATAAAAACAGCACCTACATCACTAGAACAGAATAGAGAGCCCAGATATACACCCATGCATATATTGTCAATTAATTTACAACAAAAAAGGCAAGAATGTACAATGGGAAAAAGATATTCTCTTCTATAAATGGTGCTGGGAGAACTGGACAGTTACATGCAAAATGATGAAACTGGACCACTAACTTAACACCACACACAGAAATCAATTCAAAATGGATTAAAGACTTGAATATGGGACTAGAAACCACAAAACTCCTAGAAGGAAACATAGGCAGTGAACTTCTTGACATTGCTTTCAGGGATATTTTTTTGGATGTGACTCCAAAGGCAATGGAAACAAATGCAAAAATAAACAAATGGGACTACATCAAACTGAAGGACTACATCTGCACAGTGAAGGAAGCCATCAACAAAATGCAAAAGCAGCCTACTGAATGGAGAAGATATTTGCAAGTCAGACATCTGATGAGGGGTTAATATTCAAAATATACAAAGACTTCATACAACTCAACTACAAAAAAAAATCCAATTAAAAAATGGGCAGAAGATCTGAATAGACATTTTTCCACAGAAGACATTCAGTTGCCACCAGGCACATGAAAAGATGTTCAGCATCACTAATCATTAGGGAAATGCAAATTAAAACCACCAGGAGATATCATTGCACACTTGTCAGAATGGCTATTATCAAAAAGACAAGAAATAACAAGTGTTGGCAAGAATGTAGAGGAAAGGGAACTCTTGTGCACTGTTGGTGGGAATGTAAAATGGTGCAGCCACTGTGAAAAACAGTATGGAGGTTCATTGAAAAACTAAACATGGAACTATCATATGATCCAGCAATTCTACTTCTGCGTCCCTATCTGAAGAAAATAAAAAGCACTAATTTAAAAAGTAATATGCCATGGTCGCCAAACTGTGGAAAGAACCAAGATGCCCTTCAACGGACAAATGGATAAGGAAGATGTGGTCCATATACACTATGGAGTATTATGCCTCCATCAGAAAGGATGAATACCCAACTTTTGTAGCAACATGGATGGGACTGGAAGAAATTATGCTGAGTGAAATAAGTCAAGCAGAGAGAGTCAATTATCATATGGTTTCACTTATTTGTGGAGCATAACAAATAACATGGAGGACATGGGGAGATGGAGAGGAGAAGGGAGTTGAGGGAAGCTGGAAGGGGAGGTGAACCATGAGAGACTATGGACTCTGAAAAACAACCAGAGGGTTTTGAAGGGGTTGGGGGTGGGAGGTTGGGGGAGCCAGGTGGTGGGTATTAAGGAGGGCACGTATTGCATGGAGCACTGGGTGTGGTGCAAAAACAATGAATACTGTTACGCTGAAAAGAAATTAAAAAAAAAATTAAAAAAAAGATTATGCTCTCCAAAAAAAAAAAAAAAAAGAGGGAGAGATATGCACCCCTATGTTCATTGCAGCATTATTTACAATAGCTACAATATGGAAACAAAGTGTCCATTGATGGATGAAGGTATTAAAAAGATGTGATACATATGTCTGTATAATGGAATACTATAAAGCCATCAAAAAGAATGAAATCTTGCTATTTGCAACAACATGGATGGAGCTTGAGGGTATGGTGCTAAGTGAAATAAGTCAGAGAAAGACCAATACCACATGATTTTACTTATATGTGGAATCTAAAAAACAGAACAAATGAACAAACAAAACAAACTAAAACTCATAGATGCAGTGAACATGTTGGTGATTGCTAGAGCAAAGGAGGTTTTGGAGGTATGCAAAATGGGAGAAGGGGTTCAAGAGGTACAAACTTCCAATCACAAACTAAATGAGACATGGGTATGTACTGTACAGTATGGTGACTATAGTAATAACATTTTATTGTGTAGTAATAACATATGGTAACGGGGGAACTAGACTTATTGTGGTGATCATTTTGTAGTGTATATGAATATCAAATCATTGTGGTGTAGGTCTGAAACTAACATAATATTGTATGTCAATTATACCTCAATTAAAGTAATTGGGGAAGAACTGACATCTTACCAATATTGAGTCTTCCAAGCCACGAACACAGGGTATTTCTCCATTTATTTGGATCTTCTTCTATTCCACTCAGCAGTGCTTTGTAGTTTTCAGTGTACATGTCTTTCATATGTTTTGTTGTATGTATCCCTAAATATTTCATACTTTTGATGCTATGATAAATATTTTTTTGATTTCTAATCGCTCATTTTTCATATATACAAGTACAATTGATTTTTGTATATTAATCTTATGTCCTGTGAACTTGCTAAACTCACTTATTAGTTCAAGGAGCTTTTTGTAGAATCCTTTGAATTTCCTACGTAGACAATTATGGCATCTATAAATAAAAACAGTTTGATTCTTTTTTTCCAATATGGATGCCTTTTTTCTGGCCTTTTTGCACTGGCTAGAACCTCTAGTACAGTGTTGACTAGGTATGGGTTTTTTTGTTGTGCAAAGAATTTCCACCAGTTTATCAAAAATGTGTAAAAAGACACATTTAACAATGGAGAGATAGTTGAACAATGATAGTGTTCCCTAAAGATGCTATTTTGGGGACAAATGATTGCTGCCTTTATCACCTGACTAAAGCTAGTTTCCCACACTACTGCACAGAAATTGCATCAGAAAGAGAGTAGATCCTATTCATGGAGATGCAGAACAAAAAGCAAGAAACACAATGAAAAATAAAGCCTAAAGTTCATAGAATCTCATACACTCTTCCCATTATTCTCATTCTCTTATTTGTGCTCTCTTCATCTCTCTCTCTCTCTCTCCTCTTTTTCTCTGCCCCTTCTCTCCTTTCATGAGTTCTTGAAAAACAACAGTATAGTATAATGATTAAGATGACACATTCTAGAGACCAGTTGCTCCTTTAAAATCCCAACACTTCATAAATAAAATCTTTAAAAAATAAAATAAAATCCCAACACTTCCATGGGCAAGTTAATCTCTCTGTGTATCCGTTTCTTCACTTATAAAAAGAGAATACTAAAAAAAAAAAAAAAAAAGGATACTAAGAGTGTCTGCTTCATAGAATTTTCTTGACGAGACGCAATTCTCCATTCATTCAAACATTTTGTTGAGTGCTTACTAGGTACCGGGTACTATTATAGGCTCTGAGGATACAGCAAATAACAAAAGAGAGAGCAGTCCCTGCCTTTATGGCCCTTCTAGTGGAGAAATACTGTCACTAAACAAATAGGGGTACCTGGGTAGCTCAGTTGGTTAAGCATCTGCCTTCAGCTCAGGTCCTGAGCAGAGAGTCTGCTTTTCCCTGTCCCTCTGCATGCCTCTCTGCCTGCTTATGTTCTCTCTCTCTCCCAAATAAATAAATGAAATCTTTAAACAAATAAATAAAATATACAGTATTTTAAAAGGAAATAAGTCATAAGGGGGGCAGGGACATGTCAGGGGTATAGGGAGTGGTACAGGCAGTAAAAGTGTAAATTTAAATAAAGTGCTTAGGGAAGACCTCACTGGAAGAAGACATTTGAGAAAAGATTTAACCAATGTAAAGGAATTAGAACCATTCTTCACGTATTACAAGCTTATAATAATTTTTTATTAGTTGCAATTTATTGAGTGCTCTCTATGTTTCAGGCACTGTGCAAGGTTCTTTACAGAATATTATCTTGTTTAATCATTACAGTAGGTCTGCAAAAAAAAGTTATTATTAACTCCTTTTACTGACCGACGAGGAATCTGAGATGACATTGGATTGTTCCAGGTCACATAGTTTATAGGTGATGAGGCCAAGACTCTGACTATGTCTGTGCTTGTCTGTCCTTTCTGGAGATGCCCTGCGTACTTAGAGACTGCAGGAGACCTCGGTTCACAAAGATAGGGAGATTGATCCTGCTGATGGAGGCCTTAGTCAGAGGGAAGGGTATTGAGCCTGTAGAAGATTCTGCAGGAGCTATGAAATGTGGTGAAATCTTGGTTCCTCAGTATTCCAACTTGAAGATAAGGATGATTTTGACTGGGACTCCACCTCCAAAATGGGGTACTGAGCCTTCCATTACTCTGTGCGCTGTATGTATCATGAGCAGGGAGGGCAGACATAAAACTACGTCAATGGTCAATGGCCATTACTTCATTACACAACATGCCTTGGGTATTCAGGATGATTGCTTACTAAAGATTAAATGAAAAAATGAGGCAGCCAGAATTCAGCTCACTGATAATGGAATGGTAAATTTTGTCTGGAAAATTCTGGTGATGCTGGAAGATCCAGACCACCATCTGTCAGTGCTTAAAGTAGCATTTGTAATAGATGACCAAGATGTCACATACATTCGAAGCACTAATTCTCAATGCGCAGTGCCTTCGATCCCTGGAAGGATTGTGGGTGGGGAAGATGGTCCAAGAGAGGAACATCACGTGGCTCGGAGGATGTGTGTGTGTGATGTCCCAAGCCACTGTGTGGGTCACTTGAATGAGGTTGAATGTGACAGGAGATTGGAACAATTGAGAAAACTGGCTATTTGAATTGACCAGATAATTTAATCAAAGTGATCGATTGGCTAGTCTTGTGTGGTCTGGCAGACCTGAAAAATGTTTGGCCATGACTGTCTGCAAAAGCTCAGACTGAACTGGGGGATGCATATGAGGGAGGAGGAAAGCCAGTCTGAATAAGCCTGAAATGCTTCATAAAAAAAAAAAAAATCATTACTTGTATAGCATTTCGTAGTGCACTAAGAGCGTTCTCATACATTACCTCATGTAATTCTACCAACAACCCTATGAGGCACAAATTATATCTACAGCTTACAGATGGCAAAACTAAGGCTGAGAGAAATGACGTATTTTGCCCGAAACTAAGGAGACAGTAAGTAGTGGAGCCATGATTGAACCCAGGACCCATTTTTCTCTAAATCCTAAATTATTTTCTCTCCTTCATAGAGCTCAAGAGCAGGCTACTCAGAAGTTAGAGTCAAATAATTTTTGGTACTGATAAAAAAAAAAAAAGAAAGAAAGAGCAAAACATATTTTACATGCAGGTACAGAACTTACAGAATGCATTCCCAACCAAAGTAGTAAGTAGACACGGCCAAATATAACAAGGGTCAGGAATGGAAAAACAAGCAGGACCATTTACTGGGTACTTCCCATGCATCAGGCCCTATTTGAAGTGCTTTAAAGGCAGGCATTTTCTCATTGAATCTGGAAACTGCCCCATGACCTTGGTTCAGGAACTGATCACCTGCTTAGGTGCCATGGACCACACCCGACTTGGCAGGTTCCCCTCAGAGGGCTGTCCAGGTTCCTTGGCAGAGATAAGCTCTCTTTCTCATCACTGTTGGGGAGGAGATGTGTTCTTCCCGGGCTTTAATAGGATGCTCTGTCCAGCCTCTCCATGTTTACCTCCATTTTCCCCCTGTGGGAACCCACGTGCATGTCTCTCCCCAGGCCACTACCCCTTCTGTGACGGGCAGATCATGCCTGTCATCTCTCCCAGCATTGCCAGGAGGGTATGAAAACAAGTAGTAGTTTATCTCTGCAGGCCTTGCAAAAAATAACTAGGCACACATACACTTTCTGGTAGTTTTCAAGAATTGGAGGAGAAAGTGTGAGTCCACAAAGGGGAAGTCGACACGTTTGTGTCTTTACCTGAGAAAGTCGCCCATCTTTATGCCAAATCTGCAGCGGTTGCCCCTGATACTCATTTCTCCAATCTCCTTGAGCATTCATGTTTTGGAGACTAGTTAGACATAACCAGCTTTGTCCCCGTAAACATGTTCAGTTTGGAGACTGTGGGTTTCTTTACCTGGGTGTCTGGGTCTCTATCGCCCACCTGCTGGCAAGGAAGAAATGCATAGTATGGGGGATGACTGTTTATTTTTTTCTTCTTTCTTGTGATAGGAAGTCCACGGTACCATTTATTTCCAAATGCCTGCAGTGCCTACAAGGCACTTTGTGCTGGTATCAGAGTACAAGGGTAAAAAGCTGTTTCCCTTCCCAACTCCTCACCCTGCAAATGCTTCCTGAAGGAGAATCTGGCTGCATGGCCCCATTCTCCATTCCTATACTGGCTTCTAACAGATGGAGAAAAAGACTGAAAGAGGTCTAAGGAAGCTACCTGGGCTCCCAGAACCACTGCAGTGGACCCACCACGCCTGTCCTTTGTGTAGATCAGTGGTTTTTCCATCTAGGTTCTGAAGCAGGACCTCGGAGCCTGCTAAAAGTAAGGGTGATGGGAAGTCAGAAGTGGCAAATAACAGGACTCCAGGCCTCCTCTCCATGTCTTTCTGAGTGACGCCATTTTTATCTGTTATACATATTGAGGTGTGGCTAGAGTGCATTTTTCAAAGCCCTAATGCTCAGCATGAGTTTGATAACCACTGATACAGACCCAGCCTGAGAATACTCAGGGTGCGCGTAGTGGGGGACAGCAGCCTTTAGCAATCGTGGCCCGGCTCTCCAAGGACAGGCAAAGCAGCTCTAACTGTTGGGCAGTCTGGCAGCCCCCTTTCCCAATTCTGTAAGGTCTTAAAAAATAAAAGGAGGAGGAGAAGGAAGAGGAAGGGGATGGGGGAGAAGAAGAAGTCAAGAAAAATAGAAATATTTTCCCTCGTGTGGCTATGTTCCTCTGAGCAATGAAAGGTACCAGACCGACATGACTCTACAGGCTAAACCCAAGCCCATCCTGAAATACTCAGGGAAGAAATAATGAAAAATAGCACCCAGGTTTTTCATGATGCTCCCCAACTGGTTTCTGCTCTAAAGACTGAATGAACACACACTATTTCCACTCCACTTCCTTAACCTGACCTCTCTGCTAGGCTGTAATGAAGCCTGTTGAAAAAGAAAAGACCATTAGCTATATATTAGGAATATTGGAATGCCAATGAACAATACAGCATAGTCAGGCTATACCCAATTTTGTTATGATTTTTCAACTCCCTTTCTGGTGTCTTATGTTCAACCCTATCTATCACCAAATGTATTGTGTCACCATTAGCCCCAACAATCCTCTCCCCTTGATTATACTCATCTCTTTATCTGCCAAATGTCCTCTAGTTTATACCATTGTGCCCATCTGCAGTGACCTCCACCCTTGAACTACACCTGTCCCAAGCCTAGCTTATTGGAAAGAACTCAGTCTTTCGAGTTAGATCAATTTGGGTTTATATCCAAGCTCTCATGCCTTGGGCAAGTTAATTTTTTCAAGCCTCAGTTCCCCCATCTGGAGAATGGGGATAATAATTGGAGCTCCCTCTCTGCTAGAGATTGGGTGAGGTAACTTAAGCAAATATTCTGATCCATATTTAAGCTCACTAGATGGCATTATTGTTACTCCTCATATCACAAAACACCATTAATATGCCATTCTTTCCTTTTTGTTTCTCCTGATGCAGCCTGAGAGCATCCTCCCTTTTCCTTTTTTTACATAAGATTTATTTATTTATTTTAGAGGGGAGGGGCAGACAGAGAGGGAGACTCCTTAAGTACGTTCCCTGCTGAGTGGGGAGCCCAACACAGGGCTTGATCCCAGGACCCTGATATAATGACCGGAGTCAAAATCAAGGGTCAGATGCTCAACTGACTGAGCCACCCAGGCCCCCCCACCCGCCCGACCTTTTCTTGGACAGTACCCATTTAGCATTTAACCAGGTACTGATAATGTGTTCATTAAGTCAGTCAGCAAATGTTGTGCATTAAGTATGTGATGAGCGCAGTTCCAGATGCTAGGGTGGGGTGGGAGCCAAGGTACCCATGAGAGGAGGGGGAATGGGAGAAAGAAACAGACACAAATTCAGTCACTGCTCTTAAGCATCTTATTTCTAGTAGAGATGATACTCCTGTATACAGATAACTGGAATCCAGGGAACAAAGTGGAGTGCTCTTCCAGGAAGGGGCTCCTGGAGACGTGGCTGGAGTGCTGTGGCTGCTGAGCAATGAAAAAGAAAGTTCTGGAAACTGCAGCTCTCCTTCTTATTGTTAACTTTCCTCGTTGGCTCATCTCTTCAGCTAACTTACCACTATACTCTTTAAGGAAAAGTGGGTGCCATTCTTTTATCTTCCACAGAGCGTACCAGAGTACATCATGGGCTCTCAGCATATGCACCGATATGAGACACTTCTATAAAGTGTTCATAGTAAGCAGAATAATGTGCCTTCAGCATACCTAAGGAAAGACCCCCTAGTCTTGTGAAGACCTTAAAATGACTTAGCCCAACTTTTAAATGAACAGATAAAAAATAAGAAATTCTTCTCCCTGAGCCTTAAAGATCACTGGGCTTATTTTAAACAAAGAGCACTGTGTTGGGGATTTTAGTATTGAGCTGAGCATGAGGCTCGTTACAAATTATCACTGCCCCCCCACCAGCCTATATTACAAACAGGTACAGGGAGCATTTCCAGAAGGCTCTTAATCCCACAGGCCTCTTTATTTCAACCCACTGCTTGTCTCTGCCTTTCCAAACCTAGTTTCTGGGAAATTGTGCCTGATGGTGCTTTTGGTGAATATCAGAACCATCTCGTTTCTAACCATCTTGCCATAGCAGACTGCTGCCAGGCCAGTGGGAAGTTACACCTCCACACCCCACCTCAGCACACAACCCCCCTTCTCCTCTTTATGTTCCTCTCCCTCTCACCCCACAGGAGCCCTTAACTTCATTAGCTGAGTCTCTTAGTCAATAGTATACCATCTTTTTAAGGCAGAGACCAGTCACTTGGAATTTGTCTTCATCGAGACTGAGCTGGACTTGAAAAGCAGCAGTGGGGAGTAAAACCCAGAGAGTCAAATGACTGGGGGTCTAGCCTCAGATCTGATCCTAACTCTGCCACCTTGCGAAAGTCACGCTCTGAAGCTCTGTTTTCTGTGCCGTTCAATGAAGGGACTGGTTTTGCTGACTAAAGTAGAAAACAAGTGGCTGGGCAATGCCCCATCACCACTATCCACACAAATAATAGATCTAGAAACACGAGATCCTTCCCAGATAATTTACTACGGCAACATGTTTTAAGGGTGGTGGGCTGGGAAGATGAGTTTGAGGGGTGGTGGTGGGGAGTAATTCTCATCTCCCAAGCTAGTGTTTATAATGGTCTATTAAGAACACATTTAAAAGAAATGGCCTAATTCTGTAGTCTTCTACCCAGGACAACAGGCCAGTTCAACCCAACTGGTTTTTGAGTAGGGCCATAAGCAAACCCCCTTCAGGGAAACACAGAGCTGCTTTGCACAAAGCAGAAAAGTAGAGTTTTCCCCTAATACATTTAAAAATGGTCACGTCACCATTGCCAAACTTCATTACCACTTGTAAGAGCTAAAGCTTGGAGATTAACGGTCCTCATCCCAAAGAGAAGGCAATGAATGTTAAAAGAAAAAAAAATTCCCAACACATGCTATTTACTATTCTGCGTTCTTTGATAATTAATGTCAATAATGCTATTGTAACATTTTTCAAAATAAAGGATGGAGTTTCCTAATTGTCTAGTAAAAAAAAAAAAAGTTCCAAGACTGAATCCCCAGAGGAAAAAAACTGGAGTTTAAATCATTAACACCACAAATCTCTGATAATTGTGGAGTGTTTGCAAGTGCCTTAATCAGGATGGTATGTCTGAGTGGCCTGTTTTAATTTGATCACACTGATTAAGTTTCTGTAAGCTAATATATGTTGCATTTCCAATTCAATTAAATGAGAGTCTCCTGCCATTAGTAGATATTACCAAAATACCCTGATGGGTGAAGACTAGACTTGGGATTTTCAGTTGCTACGGACTTCCTGATTATATAATCCTGTATTAAATGAAATCAATGAAAGCTCAAATGAAATTCAGCAGACTTTAAGGAGTAAATATGCTTTCCCCATACTTGTGGTATATTTTCACCTTGAGGCGTGGAGCGCGTTAGTTGGAAGTCATTGATTAGTGATAAATTTTACAGGGCTCTCTCTCCTCATACACCAGTTACTAGAACAGTCTTTCCTGTTCCAAGGCACTGTAAATGTGGGTGAAGAATAGGCGTTCTCACTATTATATATGTATTTTACTTGTGCCTCTTTGGGCTGTAGATAAGAGTTATCTTATGTAAATGCAGTTGCTTTGTAAATGTAAATGCCTATTGGGTCATGGATCACCCTGGAGGTAGAGGAAACAGAACAATAAGGGGAGATGTGAAAGAAACTGTCTCAGGATGGGAATGAAGGAAATTGCTAAGTGCGTAAGGGAGGGATTAAATCTATGAAGCTAGAGACTCTGTGGAGGGGGATGGGATAGAAAGAACAGGCTGGATCAGAGCATTATGAATGCCTGTCTTCTGCCCATCTTCCAAATCTTTCCCCCTCTGGACAACCAATAGCGATTGTGAGTCTTATCTGAAAATGGCCCCTTGGGGGTGACAGTCACGTGCCTCACTCTGCAGGAAGCAGGTACTGGAATAGCGCTGGCAGCATCCTCAATGTTTCTGGAGGGATCAGCAGGCAGGCAAACCCGGTGGTGAGCACGGGAACCCTCTGGGGGAGAGGGCCCCTCCCGTTTTCTGATAATATGTGAGGTCCTTTCATGGATTCTGGATTTCAGAACCTGCTGCAAGCCAAATGTATGAGTCACAGAGTCATAGAGCCCTCTAAATCAAATTTGTAAGACATCCTGAAGATAAACAAAGGGGGAAATGCTTTCTGTGTTTGCACCACTTTTTTTTTTTAATATCCCGCCTACTTCCACAAAGGATTTGAAATGACTTCCAAAGGGCTTTCTTAGTCATGCCTAGGAATATTTAAGCACTATTTCTTAAAGTTGAGTGCAAGTGTATCATATAAATAGAGACGAATGCTTAAATAAGGACATGAATATATCTGGGATCTCTTGGTTTATACAATTGGAATATTCTGGGGGAATCATTAGGTGAGTGAAATGTTGGGGCACTTATTCCCTTCTTCCCTGGGTGTCCTTTGGGTTCCCCGCCCCCAGCATCTGCTATCTCCAAATGGTGCCCTTCATCCCATGGAAAATGGCCCTGTGTATCCCATACCTGTAAGGATGTTAATTTACTTTCTAATAAAACACAGCCTAATAAATATAAACTAGTGACTGTAAGGGGCTTAATATGTCAGTTACCTTAATGCAGAGAGGATTTCCCATAACGGTGGAGAGAGATTTGGGGATAGAAATCACACTGCGTCAGCCCCAACTCCTAAGAGTGTACAGCCTAGTTCCAGACCAAGAATAAACTAACAAAACACCCACATGTGTAAAAATTTAAGGAAAAGAGTCACGTACGGACTCTAAATGTACTTGGGGCTCAGAGAAGGGAAAGAGTGAGGCCATCTGGATGGCGCCCCCTGCGATGTAAGAGCCTTTTGGTGGTGCCTGAGTGGTCAAGGACAGCTGTGGGAGATGAGACATCACCTTGGACATCCCCATCATCCCTGACACCCCTGATGTCACCTCTTCCTTTTTATTCTATGGTGTCCTCCTTGCCCCTTTTACCACTCTCCCTTCATCCTTTCTTGTCCTTACTGACCCCTTGACGCCCCATTCTTTCCGTCCATCTTCTCCACCTCTCCCTACTTCTACTTCCCCTCATTCTGTTTTTCTGATGTGTTTTCTTTGCTCTGCTGTGTCTCAGTCTCCCTCAGTGAGCTGCCCAATTAATAAATAAGGCATAGAGGAGAGCAGTGGGGCCCATGAACCCGGAATAGTCACTTTTCCTTCAGACTCCCCTGCTGGAAGACCCAAATGCTCCAAGGCAGGCATGCTCGCTGCCAAACTGTGTCTTTGGCACCCTTCTCTTACTCTCCCCCCACCCTTGACATTAGCCTTGCCCTCTCATGTCTGTTCAACCACTGTTAGGAAATGAATGAAACTAAGCTGTTAGCTGCAAGAAGCTTAGCAGGGCTGGGAAACAGGAGGAGAGTGCTTTGTGAATATGAAAATCAACTTTTGCCAAAAACTTCGAGGACAAGAAAGCCTTCCTACCACAGGCATGGGACACTTGAAGAATCCAGGCCACATGTCTGACAGGAGATGGCTCCCCTGCTAAAAAAAACAAAAAACAAAAGACATTTAAGCAAGACATTATATAGCACTGAGGTTAAGAGCATAGGCTCTGAAGTCACCATGTTGGAGGTTTGAATCCCAGCTCTACTTCTTATGAGCTGTGTGACTCTGGGAGAGTTGTCCAACTTTTCTGTGCCTCAGTGTCTTCATCCATAAAAAGAGGAAGATAATACCACCAGCTGCCTCATAAAGTACCCCAGGTTAATCACTGAGACTCCTGCCTGCCACATGGTAAAGGGACAGTGTGCCCTTGCTATAATTTTCTCATTATGGGTGCTTGATCCCTAAGTCAGACTTACCTGTTTTGTGCAGAATGTTTTTCTCAACCCCTAAAGAAGCCCAAGGTTGGGTAGGGAACCAGTATAAGCCATTTCCAACATCAAGGCAGTGGGACCTGCCTCCTTGACCCCAGAAGCATACAGTTTACTGTACTTCTCATGGGTCTCAATGGACGAGAACCAAGGAAAAATGGACAGTAACCTAGCCAAACCTGACTCTGGATGGACAGTTCCCCCCAGTACGGTCATGAAGATCATCTGCGCTCCTCAGCTCAATGGATTTCAACATTTGATTTCAGAATGATAAATGCAATCAATTTTTAACAGGTGGATAGCTCCAGAGACTTGGTCTTCCAGGCCACTGAATTTTGAAAAGTGTACCAAGGAAGCAACAAAGAGCATAAAAAAGAGACAAAGCACATTTAAAATGTAAGCAGATAGAGAACACTGATTTCTCTATTGTAAGCCTTCAACTTCTGGCTCTACCTATTATATGCCCGTGAGTTTCACGGCTGCCTCACAATGCCACAAATGAGGTGGAATTTTCAAACTCATTTTTCTCGGTTCTTTCTCATGCCTAACATGGTGACACACAAAACCATAGCTCCAGCCTCCAACCCGAGACCGGGTCTGAAGTGTTGGTCCATTGCATTGTCTGAGAACCAGGGTCTTGGTTTGGGCAATGGTGGTACCCTTGGGGATCACACAGCCATGACAGTCCTGGAAGCCAAGGAGGGGTTCTCGGTCCTAATAAATGTTTCCATAAAAGATCTCAAAATGTGTGTGGGGCAACACATATTTTACCATAGTTATTCTGGCTCTGCAAGTGCAATGAAAATGTTAGCCTGGGCATATCAATCGTGTTTTACAGATGACTGTAATTTCCTGAATGTCAAAACTCCAAATTTTTCTACTAAGCAAACTTTTCAGTGGCAAAACACATTGCCTCCCTAATGTATCACTGTGGGCAGGAAAAATGAAATCTTTATGCACTGTATTATGAATCAATGAGGCATTGAGATTCTTGGAAGGGTGAGTGGACTCCGGAAAATGAAAAACTGCCGCTATTCCATCTCCACAAACCACTGCTCAGGGAACGGAGGCTTCAGCGGCGTACAGCGTGCGGGCCACAGAAATACTGGATTCCAGTTGAAACCAGGGAATGTCTTCCCCCGCATGGTGATGGAGGTAGATGTCCCTGTAAATACAGTGTGAGTCAGGACATTTAACAACCTCCACCCCCCAACGCGATTCCCTTTACTTCTGGGAAAACAGCTCTATAGAGTTATTGATCAAGGGAGCCTGAGAGGCTTGTACATTTCGGTAAGAGAAAATAACATTAACAGCCACTAATCGTGGGATGCAGACCCAGGCATCCTGCACGGTGCTAAGCCCTCTCTCTGCAAGGGTCATCTCGTTCAAAAATCACACCACTGGGAAGTGGGTGTTTGCAGATGAGGAAACCAAGATTTAGAGAGCTTAAGTAATTTGCACAAGGTTACGGTAGCTGGGGCTGGCTTCCAGAACTCTCTGGCTCCAGAGACAGAGCTCTTAACTACAAAGCATTTATCAACAGCTGGCTGTTTCTGGAGACTGTGGGCCAACTAAGCTGGTCCAGGGGAAGAGAAGAGGTACAAAGAAGGCTTGGTCCTGCCCTCTTCTCGAGGCACCCACAGCCTTGCAAGGAAGAGAACAATCAGACACGAATATCTTACATTCCAATGTCAGATGATCAGGATGCCCTGAGAGTCCAGATAACTCTTTTTGGAGGTTCAGAGGAAGGCATGGCTGCCTCAGCTGTGGACATCGGGAGGAAGGAAGCTTCAAGAAGACAGCCCTGCAGCCCCATTTGGAGAGCTGAGTAGTGAGGACCAGGTAATGCTGTGCCTGGTGGGGCAGCAGGAGCAAAGGCATGAGGCACAGGGAGGACGAGTTTGGTGTGCAAAGTGTGGAGTCCGCATGTGCCAGGGCAGTGCCAGGATGGAGGACATGACTGGACCAGTAACTGAGCCACAAATCATGGCTTATTCACCTAAAACTCAGTCTGCTAATTTTCTCTGCAAAGCCTTGTGCTTTTACCCTTTCTATTTTTGCTTCACATTGACTTTTAAACCAGAGACTCCTGACAGGTCCTCAGCCCCAGCAAAATTATAAGGCAGCCAAATTTGCCTTTGGTGTCCTCCGTTTTTGTTCTCAGCCTCCTTATCCTTCCTCAGAACCCAGCGTGCCTGTCTCTGCATACACTCTGCCACCTCCCCAAGGCAGAAGCTGATTATTAAAGCTTCCCCCATCTAAAGGACTGCTAAGTCTTAACGACTTAGGACCCTGTCCCCCTCTCCCCCCTGCTCCTGCCACACACAAAGAGGGCAGATCCTTAAGCCAAAGGAGGAAACTTCACTTGGTGGTTTCCTGGCCAACTGTGAGAGGGAGGGCCTTGTGCTCCGCAGCACCCCTGAAAACCTTGCCACCCCACACGGCTGGTCCTGGTTGCATCCCCCTCAGGGTGTTGCAGGGAGCCCTGCGCTGCTGCGTGTGACTTTTTCCTTTCATTCTCGAATGAATGAGCAAAGCGGTGTGAGGTAGCAAAACGAGTCTGGATGTCTAGACGCGAGTTTCAGACATAGGTAACTTGATCACCTACTAGCTGCGGGACCTTCCCCTCTCTGGGCAGTAATAGCTGCATCTATGAAATGGACTGGCACATTCGTTGGCAAGCTCTTACAAGAGATGGAGAAAATGGGCTTTGTTAAAAGAATCTTTGCCACGGAGAACTTTTTAGAGGAAGACAGAGGGTGTTATGCCTCCAAAAAGAGTTTGAATAGTAGCTCTTTAATTCTTGAGAACGAACTGAGAAATACTTGTCACCCGCGGGGTGCTCTTTCATTGAAATGCAGCCACACTGGCCTCTCTGAAAGATACCCACCCATATTTCACCTGTCAACGTATTCTTCCCACCACGCACAAGGTGAAGGTCGATGTGCTCTCCCATGCCCGTTCCTGGTAACACCATGACTTGTGAAATGCAGAATGGAAGGAGCTAGTTAGGGGAACAACAGGATTTCAAAAACAGCTTTAGGAAGATCAGATCTTGTTTTAACTTGTGTGTTCCTGACTGATTTATGATTCTGAAAAGGAAAAGGAGTTTGATCAAAACTGTCACCCTATGGCCTCCTTTTCAATTCCTGTGTTTTCTTTGAGCAGAAAGGATCAGGCATCCTGGTTGGGACTTTCCCTGGCTCCCAGTCGCCAGTCTCATGGCTTCACAGGGGCAACAATCTCTCACGGACAGGGAAGGCCAAACCTGAGGACCATAGGACAGGGCAAAAAGAGCATCCCAGCCAATTCCAAAGCTTCACGGTAGACCTTCCATCTGCTGACCTCCCAGTCTGTAGTCCCATAAGGAAGTGGGCCCAGTGCCGAGAGAGACAAGAGGCAATTGCCAGGCAGTACTGACCTTCAGGGAATGTACAGCCTGGTTAGGAAGACAAAACAAGAGAAATGGACTGTTCCGATATCCTTTAGGGGCCCAACAGGCAGCAGATAATCATGAGTTCAGAGACCTGGGTTCTAGTCATAGACCCACTGTCAACGAAGTGCGTATCCTTGAGCAAGTCACTTCCCGTGTTTGAAGTTCAGGTCCTTCCTCTGTAAAATGGCAGTTCTATTTTTTTTTATCCTGTATACTTAGAGGGATTGTGTGAGGAACTAAAATTATAAGGACTGTGAGCCATTTGTCACGTCCCATGAAACTTCCAGTTATTAGCCCTCCCCCATCCCTCCCTCCTTCTTCCAGTGATACCAGTGCTTTTCTTCAGATGACCTTTCTGAAAAGTCACTGTGGGAAGGGGAATGTCATTTAGAATAATCCTCTATGGCCTTAAATCCAACTTAACCGTGGGTCACTATCTCAGAGAATTAACCTCATTTCCAGGGAGAAAAACCAAGCCAGGGGGAAGGCGGTAGAGGTGACCTGTGTAGCACGTTAGTGAGTCTGACTCCCCAGTGACATGTCTTCAGAGTGAATGACTGATGGAAGAGTCCGAGGGTAGGGCCACCCCCAAGGGTTTGCCTTAAGTCGGAAAATCCAAGTCAGATATCTCCCTTGACTTTTAGTCCTTCTTTATGGCTCTTGGATCCTGCAGCAGGACATCAGTGAGCATCACCCCAAGGGGCTATCTTTTCTTGAAGCTGATCCTTGTTTATCAGTCACCTTGAGCATGATATTTTGTTTATCAGTCACCTTGAGCATGATATTTTGTTTATCAGTCACCTTGAGCATGATATTTTGGGGAAGGAGTCAGAGACTTGGTTTTGGGTCACGGCTCTGCCACAGACTGGCCAGGGCACCCCAGACAAGCCCATACTTATCTCTGGGCTTGGGTGTTCTCGTTGGTAAAGCCATTGGACTACTCTGTGCTAAAGATGGGTCTATTGCCTTCGTCTGTGCGTGGCCCCTATCAGCTCCCTTTATAGGGTCCTTGCCTTCCAGCAGGTGGGCTGGTTTACACACACAGGACATGGCTCCCTACTCTGTGACCTGCTCCCCACTGTGACTCAAAGATGATTCTTTTCCTTCTCAGAGATATTCGGGTCCCATTTTACCCAAGATGGTGCTTGTGAAGCGCCATTTTAAAAAAACAGCTTCTGCTCCATCAAAAATGGGATATTTCTGCTTTCACCAGCCAAACTGGAACAGTGACATAGATTTGACAACATACATACTTGTCTGGTTTCGTGTACCATGTTTTTCCACTTTGTTGCATGTGGACAGGCACAAAAATAACCGTCACACCAGCAATTCCAAATTCCCCTTTTGCCCAAAAGGGGAAATGTGGCTCTCCAAAGTCTCTTATTGACACCATGAAAAACAGACCCAGTGACACCCAGAACTTAGAGGACTCTTGGTAAACTCTTAGCACCAACTTAACCTTCAAAAGAATTCCTTCTGCTCAGGCTGGATCTTTGTGGCTTCGCTGCACCCTCCCATACTCACTTCAATGTGACACCAGATTCTTCAGCAAGTAAAGGGGTTGGTGGGGAGGATTAGTGAGTTATTTTTCTATTCCCAGTGTGATCACGATAAAGAAACAAGGCTCTGCCTGGTACCATCTAGAAGGCTTATTTCCACACACATACAGGCCATGTTATCCAATAATCATGCCTTTTGCCACCCTAATACCTGCAGCAAAACCTTTCCCGGGGGAAGGAGGCACAACCCTGCCAGCCAGTGAAATTCTGAATGGCTCCAATTCTTTCCAGTTGAAATGGTTAACGAGATCTGCTTTCCCCCCACCAAAAGCCAGGGTTTACACTTCATCTTTCTCAGTGCCTTAAAACAATATTAGAGCTCATTAAAATCAACCCGGGGCTTGAGAAGGGCAGCTTTCATTTAGGGGGAAACTTTCCCTCCGTGCTGTTCTGGAAAATCGCACAACACAGAGCAGGCATTTATCTTGACTCATTTCCTCTAATGATTTCTCCAAAGCAGGCTTGAGGTGCCTGCCTCCCAGACAGCCCATGTACAGCAGGCCCAGGTGAGTGAGGACAGCCGGTTACCGTCTGCTCAGAATTCCCTTCAGTGATATTTATTGACTGTCTACCACGTGAAAAAGCCCTGTTACTTGATTCCTTGTCTTCGTGGAGGTCCCTAAAGAAATGATTCCATGTGTCTCCGGATTTCTCACAATCTGGGGCGGGCAGGGGAGCTGGCTATCTGGTTTCCTTGTCTGCACAATGGGAATTTGGGGCCAGAACGGTCACCAGCTGGACCCCCCGCCCCAGCCCCCGTGTCTTATGTGGCCATTTCCATCCCCAGGGCTCAGTAGCAGGCCTACAGAATCCACGAGATCCGCACCTCCCTTCATATCCTGGCATATTTGGCTACCTCCTGGTTTATAAATTATGTTTTTTTGAAGAACTTTTATTTATTTATTTATTTGACAAAATAAGGAGAGAGAGCGCCAGCGCACAACCAGGGGGAGTAGGAGAGGGAGAAGCGGACTCCCCACCGAGCAGGGAGCCTGGCAGGGGCTCGATCCCAGGACCCTGGGACCATGACCTGAGCCAAGGGCAGATGCTTAACTGACTGAGCCACCCAGGTGCCCCCCTGCTACCTTCTGGTTTGAACTTCTGCTCTGGCCAGGCCCGTGGTGCCCTTGGCTGATGGCTCAGGGGGCTGAGCTCAGTGCCTGGGGCCCACGGGAGCCCATACAGCCCAGCGAGAGCCCGCACAGCCCAGTGAGAGCCCACAAGCAGGAGACTCAGACACCAAACAGGGCATTGACCAGGACAGCGGGCAAGAGTCTGGGCTCAAGAATCACACAGACCTGACAGATGGTCACTAACTAGCTGAGTGATTTTAGGAAGGTTCGATTAGCACCTTTTAGCTGAATACCCTTAACTGTATGACAGCAACAACAATAATCATATTAATTAAGATCTGCAGAATGTTATGTTCTGGCATGGTTCTGACAACTTTATATATGTACGTGTGTGTGTGTGTGTGTGTGTGTGTGTGTGTAATTTTTATCTTCATTGAGACCCTATGGTTTCTCCCCAGACCATACATGAGAAAAATTGAAGCACAGAGAAGTTAAGTCATTTGCCCAGGTCCACACAGCTAGTAACTGCCAGAGCTGGAGTTTGAACCCAGGCAGTTTGGCTGCGTAGTAAGAGTAGCACTGTCCCACGGAAATACAATGCAAGGCCCATTTGTCATTTTAAATACCTAGTAGCCCCATTGAAAGTGAAAAGATACAGTGAAATTAAATTTAATAATGTATTGAACCCCATGTATCAAAATTGGTATCATCTCAACCATGTAAGCTGTATAAATCGTAATTGGTTAACAGGATAGTCTCTCTTCCCCCTCAGTCTTAGAAATCTTAGTCTGCCTGAAAACGTTAAAGGCATGATATCTTTTGGATTAGCCACATTTCCAGAGGCTCAAGAGCCACGTGGGGCTGGTGGCTATCTTGGATGGTCCAGCTCAAGAATGGACCCTCCTCACCATTACATACGCTGGGCCTAAAATGAAGGAAGGCACCGGCACCTACGCGGTAGGGTTCTGTGAGAAATTAGCCGGCACAGTGCCCGGCACGTTGTCCGCACCCACTGATTCAGAACACTGCCGAGTATCCCCCTGCTGTGCTGTTTGCTCAAGTCAGAATGCCGGCAACCCTCCACACCACACACCTGCTTAAATCCTTTCTATCCCCTTAGGGCTTAATCAGCTTTTTCCTCCTCCTCCTCCACGAAGACTTGATGACTCTAGCACACAATAAACTCTCCCCTCTCTGACTCATTGTGCATTAGACTCTATATGACACAAGCAGCCCTTCGCTATGTCCTGCCTTTACCCCAGCCCCTACTGAACTGTGCTTCTGTCTCCCCAACTAAAGTTTAAGCCCTTTGAGAGTAGAGGCCCATATAGATATGGGCTCCTCACAACTCTGTCCGCAGCTTTAAGTACGGCAACTTCTAGACTGATGGACTTTTGTTAAGCTGTTTTGTGAAAGAAAGCGGAGAATGGCTTAGAAAAACATCCTAGACATTTCCCTGGCCTCCTCCTGTATTCTACGGGCTAAGGCTCACCACTGCTCACCTCCACCCACCCTGCTGAAGGAAAGAAGAGAATCAGTCCCTCTTGCTGCCCGCCCCAGGCAGAAACCTCAGGAGATGAACGTTGACAGAAGGATGCCCCATAGGAACACTCTGGAAGCTGAGAAGTACCAGGCAGGGAGGGAAGGCCCAATGGTAGAGTTTGTATAGCCCGTGGCAGAACGGGTCTTCCCATGACATGGGCAGACCATATCCCTTCATGGCGCCCCACTCCCTCATCTACACACTGAAGGGGTTTTTCTCTGAAACTTCTTTACACCTCAAAAACACACTGAGTATTAATGAGCCAAGACTCACAGAATAATTTCAGAGTGCAAAAAATGTCAGGGGGCAGTGTAAGCTGCAGAAATTTTCATGCCACCAAGCATTTGAGTGGACCCTGGGTGAAGGCTGGTGACTACGGGTCATAAAGCCTGGAATTTCACATCTTGTTAAAGAACTCCGTTTTCTCACTGTTTGCAGAGTCCTTAGATTTATGTACTTGGGAGCCCACTGGGCTTCGGGAAGGAGCACTAGATTTCTTTAAAAAAAAAAAAAGAAGGAAATATCGCCAGGGCTGATTGTGTGAATAATTTCATGTTGAGTTTGAATTTACAGGCATCAGAAATTTTCTTTTCTTCCTTTTCGACAAAGGAGGAAACATCATTTTGCTGTTTTGTGAAAGAAAGCGGAGAATGGCTTAGAAAAACATCCTTCTGCTTAACAAAAGTCCATCAGTCTAGTGTGCCTAGCTTGGGGCCACACAGGAAAGAAGGTCCTATCAGCCAGCCAGGCCAGCTCCCCTGACCAGGCTGACCTTTCTGAAAGGTGGGAGAACTGGGGGCACAGGGAGATCCATAGAGCAGAAAAAAAGAGATTTGTTGTTGTTGTTTTTTTAAATAAACACAAGGAAGACATGTGAAGCAACTTCAGTTAGCCAAAGGAAAAAGCTCAATTAATTAAGGTGTTAATGAAGGTATTACTTTATATACATAGAACTGCTCCTTTGGGGGAGGAATAATAACAGGAAGGTCTGTGCACGGTGGCGGGTGAGATCTTCAGTTTCTTCCGAGTTGCTTTTCCTGGAATGCGTCCACCCTGTCGAGGACCCTAATCAGTCCATTCAAAGAAGCAGTTCAAGTCCTGGTGGGGTTGCCCAGAAGAGCCCGGCCTTGTCACAAGCCCATAGCATCACCTTGAAGGGCAAAGGGAGACGTTCGGCGTCCAGATCCCTTGGGTCTACGTAAGGCTGGGAGGACAATCAGATAAAATCCTGGGTACCCACTGCTTTAATAACTCACTTTGCACAAACGCAACAGTTCCCTCTGCTCGCTGAGCCTCAAGGGGATCTTGAGAAACGTACCAGCCACAACACATGTCAGCGAGCGTTCCCCCCACTTCCAAGTGGTCCTCTCTTGAAATCTCACATTTCCTTACGAGGCTGCTGCCACTGCGGATTACCATGTTGATGGGGCCCCTCGGTGGGGACTGTCAGCAAGTGTTGGAGTCACCTGAGAAAAGCAGTTAAAATGGCAACTCTGGGGCTTGAGGGATCCAACCCCATTGGAGGCTTATTTGCCTTTGATTCAGTTAACTCTTTTATTTAGTTGGTGCTCATGTTGTTTGATCTGAGCACCATCCTCCCGGTTTTGATGGAGCCGCTTTTGATGGCAGGATTCGTGCTCCTGGTTTAGGCATCGTGAACCGGGGAAGGCGACCAGACCTTCGGCACGAGTGACTCACTGTCCCATATTACCCTGCTTGCGGAGTTCACTTAGGACCCCCAACCATGGTTCCTATTTTTTGGCCACTCATCATTTCTCCAAGAACAAGATGTACAAAGGCTGGACTTAAAAAAAAAAAAAAGTACAAAATTAAGCTACAGGTATAATAAAATGTTCAGTCATTGATTTGGGCTAAGAATTTGTTTCCTTTCTTAAATTAACTTTTTATTGATCACTCCTGTGACCTTCACTCATACGGTTTTGTTGGCTTTCTTCCATAAAAAAGATGGCTTTGATATTTATTTTTCCTTTGAGTAGTGCAGGAAAAACCTTATTCGGGAGCCAGGGGCCTAAAAGGGAAGTAAATGTTTACAGCACGGTCTTCCTAGCTTTGCTCAGGCAAAGTGCCCTGGGCTTTTCCTGGACAGAAATGGGCGTCCTTACGCTTGCCTGCGGCGCGCAGCAGGGAGCTTGGGTTTGCTCTGGGACAGCGGTGCTCAAGACTGCCACAGAATTTCCTGGAGAGCTTCCTAAGATACAAATGGCCGGGTTCCAGCCCCTGGGTTTCTGTTCAGTGAGTGGACCCCAGAACGTGCATTTCCAACAAGTTCCTAAGTGGTGCTGATGCTGCTGGTTCTGGAACATTCTGGATGTTAGTTTGTTCCCAAAAGTGGAAGTCCTGGGTTTGGGCCCCAGTACGAGGATAGGAAGAACACAGGTTCTAGAAAGAAATGGGTTCAGTCTCAGCACCCCTACTTAACTCACCATGTTGACACTGGGCCAAATCATCTCTCTCTCGGTTTCTTCATCCTCATGATGAGAACAATAATAATATCAGCTTCACCGTCAAGGTGGGAGTTCATATATAAGCACCAGGCCTTACTGCCCCCAGGCCCGGGCTGTGCCCTCTCTCAGCAGGAAACATCTCCTCTTCCTGAGGGTTCTTTCAGGCCAGCTTTATTATGCAAACAGACACAAAGCAGGGTCTGCTAAAGTGTCCACCCTCAGCCCGGGAATGCGCCCTGCAGTTAGATCCATTTCCAAGGGCTGTTAGGGATGTGTGTCTTAGGAGCGAGTCCATGTTTCTCTCAGGGCCTTGATTTTCCCACCTCCAAAGAGATGCGTCTGACCAAGATGCTGTGCCATCTCAAAGGCTTCTTCTTACTCCCATGAGCCTAGGAAGCTGTGACTTAGAACTCAGGTCCTTATCGCAGAATAGACTGTTAAAAATGAAAATATGGTACTCATGTTTATCCATGTACTTACGTCTTATATCCTTACATTTTCCAGCCTTCTTTCTTGTGGGGCTACTGCACAGAAAGTCAGGGGGTAACTGCTCAGTATCACTAGATGTCCTTAAAATGTTCCATCACAGGGGTAAAGTGGTGTATCTGCTATTTAACACTGACATCTAGTGGCTTTTCCTTATCAAAGAAAAAGATGCCTTTCCTATTAGCTTATCCTAAGCTCTGCGGCTCCTGCTGCAGATGTTCATTCAACAGTCCTTTATTAAACACTAATTTTCTGTCAAACATTGTGCCGGGCCCAGAGCTGCTTACGCTGATCAATGATACGCGGTCCCTGCCCTCGCAGAGCTCAGAGTCCAATGTGGGACGCAGACTGTCTAGATCACTAGACAGTCACGGCACGTAGCAGTAAATGCTACAGTTCCAGCATGGCTGGAACAGAGGAATACCAGGGCTGTTCACTCTGCCTAGGAAGGTCAAGGAAGATTTCACGGAAGAAGCAATCTTAGAGCGGAGTTTTGAAGCTTTCCAAGCAACCTACAAAATACACAAGCCATTCAAAAGAGTGGGCATTTTGCATCCAAAGGAAAGGGGCCTGTAGGATCATTGCCTGGGACGGATCTGGAAAACAAAGTTACTTCTCTATACCTGGAGCATACAGAATAGAGCAGGGTTTCTCAACTATTGACATTTCGAGTTGGATAATTCTTTGCACGGTAGGCTGTGCCACAGCCCTGCTAGACCCCATCCACTAGAAGCAGTTTGCACTCCCCCTCGCCCCCACCCCATGACAAGTAGAATGTCTTCAGAGATTGTTACATGAGCTAGGGCCAGGGGAGCAGAAAGAGAGATGCAATATCCCTTGTGATTGAGGAAGGCTTGTGTAGAAGGATCTTGAAAGAGATGAGGCTGGAGGGAAAGAAAGGTGGTGGTTACCAGGTCCCATGAGGCTGTGTCTAGCATGTGAAGGAGCTTGGACTTCATGCCCGGGTTGATAAGGATTAAGAGGTCTTAACTAAGGAATGACAGGTCAGATGTGTTTCATATGGGCCTGGGGTGAGCTAGGCATGAGACCAGAGGCTGGGAGGTGGGCCAGGACCCTACAGCAGTGACCCAGTAGAGAAATGATAAGGGCCTGGCCCCAGGCAGCGATAGGAAGAATGGACCTGAGTGTTCCTAGGATCTAGAATCAGCAAAGGTCTTAGGGAAAGTTCACATAGTGGTGGTGAGCAAGATGGAGGAGGTGGCCCCCAGGTTTCAAGCTTGGACAACTCTTTGTTGGTTGCTATTGTTGTTTCTATAATTACTTAGCAATGACAGGAAAAAGTTGGCCTGGACTCTAACTTTTATATTGTTCTGCTGTAAGGGACCAGGGGCATACAGGCACACTGGACGATGGTCATAAAATTCACCTAGGTAACTGGTGGGGAGTCATGACTCCAATTTAAAGATGTGACACCGGGGCGCCTGGGTGGCTCAGTGGGTTAAGCCGCTGCCTTCGGCTCGGGTCATGATCCCAGGGTCCTGGGATCGAGTCCCACATCGGGCTCTCTGCTCAGTGGGGAGCCTGCTTCTCTCCCTCTCTCTCTCTGCCTGCCTCTCTGCCTACTCGTGATCTCTATCAAATAAATAAATTTAAAAAAATAAAGATGTGACACCTGTTCATCTTAATTAAGTGACCCGTTTTGTCGTAAGATCTATCTGTCCCATTACCACTAACCGAAACAGGCCGATGATGATTTTCCTGGGGCTGAGCTATTTTAAATAGCTCACTTGTTTAAAATTAGATCAGTCCGTTCAGCAGCACCCCTCGGAGTAATGTCCACCTGAAGGGAGATTTCCGGCAGTTCTCACCTGCATCTTGTTGTTTTGATCAGTGCCTGGATACAGGCATTGCCAAAAGGAATAAGGAGATGTGGCGAAGATATTAGGGGATAGAATCAGAATCCAGGTGTGTTTTAACAGGCTCAGACTTACTCTAACAAGGAGAAATTAAACAGGGCCACAAGTAAACTACATCCAGGTCCAGGATAAAGTAGATTGGGTTTCAAAATGGCTTACGTGTAAAAGAGTGAAAGAGTTTAGTTGACTGTGCGTCAGCGGTGTGGCCGATGTGATATACCAGGCCACACTGGGAGAAATGGTGTTGAGGATGAGGGAGGTGACAGACTGTCCCTGCTTGTCACTTGTCAGACTGTGCCTGGAGGACACATTCCAGTAAAGTGGAATATATTCAGGGGAAGCGAGAGGGCAGTGAGGGAACTTGAAGCAGTGTCCAGAATAGTGGAAAACCATATTTAGCATTAAGAAGAGAAACCTCGGGCTACCTCAGGTACTTAAAGTCAGTCTTCAAAGCGCCGAAGCCACGTGTGCAGAATTAAAATTCGATCCGCAAGTATGCTGTCATGGTTTGAAATGACTGCTTTTTGCTGTTAATGCCACATCTTTATCTTAAAGCCAGATCACCCCCTGAGTGCTCTGTCTGTCCATTCAGCTCTCTTTTGGATGTCCCAGGGCACCTGAGGCTTTCTGCCAGAAACTAGAGCCATCCCTAACTCTCCTTCCTCTCCCCCGTGTTCATTTTGACACCAAGTTCAGTTAACGCTACCTCCTAAAAATGTCTCTAGTCTGCCCTCCTTCTTTTGCCTTGTTTTCTGCAGTAAACAAGGCGAATTTCCCTAATTCCATCTCCACACCCCATTCCCCATGAGCTTGCTAAAACACTGATTTCATCAGGTCGCTCCCCTGCTTAAACCCCTTTGGGAGCCTCCCTCTCAGCTACAGACGTCTAAATCCTTTCTTGGGGGGGGGGGGTTGGTGTCCGAGGCCTTCCACACCCAGGGCTGTGGCTACCCCTCCAGCTGCAACCTCTGCCACTACCCTTCTTTCCCAGTAAGAGGTTTTTGTTTTTTTTCTTTTTCTTTTTTTAAGGATTTTATTTATTTGTATTTATTTACTTATATATTTGTCAGAAAGCAAGAGAGAGCACAAGCAAGGGGACTGGCATGGAAAAAGAGAGGGAAACATGTTCCCTACTGAGCAGAGAGCCCGATGCCGGACTCAATCCCAGGACCCTGAAATCCTGACCTGAGTCAAACAAAGGCAGATGCTTAACCACCTCAGCCCCCCAGGCACCCCCGCCCCCAAGTAAGAGGTATTCAGTGCACTTTGTCCACACACAACAGGCTAGTCTGTGTCCTGTGACTTTGCTCATGCTCACCTTTCTGCCTCATACTCCATTCCTCTCTCCTTGCCTCCTCTTGTTCTTACTTGTTTTCAAAATAAAGTGGCAGAAGCTCTTGCCCGTATTATTAGGCTAGTGAGATGCTTTCATCACACCTCGTACTCGCTCCAACCATTAAGAACACATCCTGTTGGGGGCGCCTGGGGGCCTTACTGGGTTAAGCCTCTGCCTTCAGCTCAGGTCATGATTTCAGGGTCCTGGGATGGAGCCCCGCATCGGGCTCCTTGCTCAGCGAGGAGCCTGCTTCTCCCTCTCCCTCTGCCCCTGCTTGTGTGCTCTCTCTGTGTGTCAAATAAATAAATAAAGAACACATTCTATCGAAATGCCATGTCTTGGTGCTGTGGGCACCCCGTGCCAGGCACATGTGAGGTGCTTGTCCTGAACTGGCCAAGGGAAGAGCGCCACCCGTGTTTCAGTGTCCCCAGCCACATCACGTTCCCCTTGGGCTGCGCTGTCACATCTTCAGGTGGCCTGGCTGGAGAGACTGCGTCTCTGACATTTCCCTAACAACTCTGTCCTCAGCATAATGGGCCTCCTGGATCTTTTGCCCAACCAAACCTCCCAGGTGTTATCCACACCTGCATTCCCACCTCCAGCACACTAGGGTATGCAGGAGCTCCAGACATTCCCGGACACACCGACCTCTAAGCACAGCTGCCTATTTATCCCCGGGGTGATCTGTTTGCAGCAGCATGGAGTGTTTCCCACTTAGGCAGCCTGGGAAGCCAGGCCTGGCTTTCCTGGAATACGTGGGCTGTGGCAATCCCTAAATCTGTTATCATCAGGGTGGGATGGGGGGAGAGGACAGCTGCTGTCACTAGGGCAGGCAGGGTGTGGGCTCCTCTCATTTCTCCGTGGCCTTGACCAACTCTGCAATGTTGAGACGAAGGCTGCCCACGTTGAACTGCCGTCATCTCATGTGAGCACAAGGAGACCTTCAGGGGGAAGGAATCACACATCCACCATGTGAGAGACTCTGGGCGTCTGTCTCTGCCTCTCTGGCGTGCCTCCTCTCTCTTTCTACGTGAGGCTGGTGCTTCCAAAATGTTGGTCGTCACGTTTACCCTGGTGATTGGGATCTATCTGTTCCCAAAGACAACGGAGCGTGTTTGGGAGGGAGAGCCTTGGACGGGCACAAGGCTGCACTCTAGGGTTTACCAGAAGATGTCGCTGTAGTCTTAACCCAGTCCAACGAGGCAGGGCCAGAGGGACTGACTTGTCAGCTAAGCATGAAGGTGACTTTATTATGGGGGTTTAAACTACCCAACAGCCCCCATTATAATGCATGCCTGCTAAAGCTGGTTGGAAGGTTAATCCAAATGTGTCACTGGACTTCATAAATTTCTTTTCTTTTTTCCAAATAATCAGACTAATTGCCACTAAGCTATTGCCTCCGGCCTAGCATAAAGGCTCAATAAATATGTATTGAATGAAAGAGTGAATGAGTATCACAGCAAGGGGCGGAAGGAGGAAGCTCGTGGGAATAGCAGTCACCTTTGTCGGTAATGGCCACGGGGCCGTTTAGCCGTAGGTGTTTGCAGACCTGAGTTTTCGTGGCGCCGGCAAGATCGGGCCATAGGTAAAGCAGTGAGGTAGGCTCTCTGTCCTCTCCATCCTCACTCCCAGAGGCTCCTCCTGTGCCCCATGTTTGTTTAGTCTGAAAAAAGTATTTACAGTCATTTTTTAAAATTTTTGTAATATTGCAAGGCACTTAGGAGATTCTCCAGAGTTTTTGTAGGATGAGGCATGGCCTTCCCGGTCCTCACTCTCTCCCTCCTCTTCCCCAGAAGTTCTAGAAAAATAGCACAGAGTCCCTGTCCTGGAAGACATCGTTAACGCAGAAATACAAATAGTCACAATTCAGTATCAAAATTTTTCACAAAGGCTAAGTGCAGTTGTGTTATGGGACCACCGAGGAAGAGGTGAGGGCCGGCAGCTGGCGGTGGGCTTAAGTTTGCTCAGAGGAGAGATTGTAACTTGAAGGATGTTTAGAATTTTCCAGTCACAGAAGGAAGATTGAGCCCAGCAGAGGAAGCACCATGCCCAGGATAGACCCCGGGGGGTCCAAGTTGCTCCGAGCCCGAGACTCGGGAGAAACCTTTCCGCAGAGGACATCAGCCAACAGACCCAGCCCGTCTATGATTGAGTTGGTTCCCTTTGGCAGGTGTACGGAACCTTCCACTCTCTCAGATTGTAATGAATAGATTTCACAAAAGCCGCCAGCCATTCCCCAGGTTTTCTCTAAGAAACAAAATGCTAATAGTCAGTGTTTATTGTTATTTTCCTTCTACAATATGCCTTTCTTTGACTTCAGCTTTCATCCCCTGAGTCTCAGTGGGGTGGGGGGAATCATTTCTTAATTAAAAGCACAACCCCAGGGTCGTTTCTCCCCATGAGTATGTCTGATCACATCTTAGGCTTTGACATTTCTGGGCTGGGGTACATGCTTGTATGGGTTCAGTGTTGGCTAGTCCTCTATGTGAACAAACAAATCTTCCAGTTTGCAGCTTTAAAATGAAGATAGCCATATGGCAGAGGCTTCACACTTGCTGACGCCCAGGTATCCTTTCAGTATGTAAGGAAAAGGGACATTTTGGAGCTGATAGAGTTAATTTGGCTGGGCTGGGAATATTATCACACTAGCAAAGGCTGAAACCGAGGGGGTAGCTTGAATATGTGCCATTGGCATCTCCCATGTCTATTTCAGTCGGTGACTAACCACACTCATGAGCTACAGTACCAGCAAATTGGGGGAAACAGTTAGCTACGTGGATGGGCTCGTGGGACTCAGACAGTGGTCTACAACACACTTCACAGGACAAACGCTGCCAGATCACCATCATTCCCCTTTTGCCCTCCTTACTGATCAGAGAACATCGCAGATGCCATGCACCTTGCTGACTCCACTTATGTCACCCACGGCACTGAGTGCTGGTCTTTGTGCTTTGCCCATAGGAACTTCCACTACATCACCATCCTCCGAGACCCAGTGTCCCGGTACTTGAGTGAGTGGAGGCATGTCCAGAGAGGGGCAACATGGAAAGCATCCCTGCACGTCTGTGACGGAAGGCCCCCAACCTCTGAAGAGCTGCCCAGCTGCTATACAGGTGATGACTGGTCTGGCTGCCCCCTAAAAGAGTTCATGGACTGTCCCTATAACCTAGCCAACAACCGCCAGGTGCGCATGCTCTCTGATCTGACCCTGGTCGGCTGCTACAACCTCTCCGTCATGCCTGAAAAGCAAAGAAACAAGGTCCTCCTGGAAAGTGCCAAATCGAATCTGAAGCACATGGCATTCTTCGGCCTCACGGAGTTTCAGCGGAAGACCCAGTACCTGTTTGAGAAAACCTTCAACATGAACTTTATTTCGCCATTTACCCAATACAATACCACTAGGGCCTCTAGTGTAGAGATCAATGAGGAAATCCAAAAGCGGATTGAGGGACTGAATTTTCTGGATATGGAATTGTACAGCTATGCAAAAGACCTCTTTTTGCAAAGGTATCAGTTTATGAGGCAGAAGGAACATCAGGAAGCTAGGCAGAAGCGTCAGGAACAACGCAAATTTCTGAAGGGGAGGTTCCTTCAGACCCACTTCCAGAGCCAGGGCCAGAGCCAGAATCCGAGTCAGAATCCGAGTCAGAACCCAAATCTGAATGCCAACCAGAATGTGACTCAGAATCTGATTCAGAATCTGACCCAGAATTCGAGCCAGAAGGAGAACCGTGAAAGCCGAAAGCAGAACCCAGGTCAAGAGCAGAGCGATGGCAGCGCCAGCAATGGCACCAATGACTACATAGGCAGCGTAGAGAAATGGCGTTAAGTGGCTCCCAGAGGCCTTTGCGCACTTGCCCCAAAGCGCCAGTAGAGATATGGCAAATCTTAAAACATGAGAGTTTCCAAACACGTCTTGCTTCCTTAAGTTTGGAGGGTTAAAAAAAAAAAGGAAAAAGTTAAGATGTTGCCTTTACAGTTGCCTTTCAATTAAATGTTATACTGTGCGTGGGTAAAACAACTTACAGTATGTAATTAAATTGTCTCTTTTTGGTTTGTTGGAGTATTTATAAAATCCAAAAGCCAAACCAGACTCACCAGAAATTACTGTTTCAGTATTTTAAGAAATGCTTAAATTAGCTATAGAGACAAAATGAAAACATAAAATGTGGCCATTCGACTTCTGGCTAAGAAACAGACTCAAATTATTCATGGTACACTGTTCAAACTTGCTCTTGGAAGCAAACATTTGTTCCCAGGGGTAAGCACGAATATAGACATTAAAAAAACTAAAATTAACCATAAAACCTTTTATTTTCTTCTGATTTTAACCAGGAATCTATCTAAATGGAATAAGAACTGATGGTAAATCTTACCAAACTATAGAAATGAAGATTTTTCTCTCCCGAATATGGGCAGTTTTATGTAAGAAATATTGGCTTTTCGAGTAGAACAGGATTCGTATCTTGTTATTTAAGAGATGTTTAGAATTTTCAACTTTTTCTACCTTCTACCTTCTACCGTTTAAAGGTTTTAAACAGGGTGTATCTCATAGTAAACAAAAACACTTTTCTGGGCACTGTAATTTCAACAATTCTGGAATCTTTTTGGCGCTGCTTCTCATTCATTTGAAGGCTTCTCCGAGTTGTGCTCATTCCAAAATAACCCATTTATAGAATCTTTCTTCATCATCTAAATGGTGTGTTGCTGAGTTTCTTGTGATATAGAATCCTGGATTCAAGTCAGGACTTTCTTTCTATAGAATTGTCTTATCAATGTTTGTGTAGTGAGGTCCTTCTCAAGAAACTCTTGAACAGGATAACGTGTCTAAAAATATTGCTGAAGTTATTCTTGATCAGATAGAATTGAACTTGAATGTGAATGAATTGTTAGTGACTTTTTGTACCTTCTTATTGTGCCATTTCCTGTTGGGCTGGCAGCTTTTAGCCCATTTGTTCTTTTTGTGTTGACAGACCGTAGACAATTACAAGATGGGGGGAAAAACAGTAGAATAAGCTTAAGATAGCCAGTGATTTAGTAACACCAAAAGCTATATCTCGATACTCTGGGTTAACCCTCCACCCGGTTTTTTTCTTTTTTAAGAAAGAACAAAGAGAAAGAGTGTTCTGTGGTGAGGGTGTCTCAGGAGCATATGCATTGAGGAAAGTGATTTCATATTAAGTCTCTGCACAATACTTGTAGGTGATCAGTTATGAACCGAGCAGGACAAGAAGAAGCATGTCACCCACTGTGCTAACAAGCACCGTGATTCTGGGCAGTGTCCATTTTACGGGTTTTGCTCTACTTGGTAGGGACCTACACTAACCCCCTGGCTGTCGATCCAACAAGACAACTGGAAATAGCATTGATGTTTTCAGGAGCTACACGCTTAGGAGTGTGACGATAAAGTCACATCTTGTACAATCCGCTGCTTATCTGCATGATCTAGTCTCATCCATAATACTTACGGCCACAAGCCGGACGAGAAGCTGAGTATTTGGGTTTAAAAATAAGTTTTCTTGACGCTGAGCTTGTATCACTATATCTGAAGTTTGTTTTGTCTGACAGTGTTGCAGTCCTGGGAAATCTGAGAACTGAAGACCTGAAAGGAATTTTTCGTAAAAACTCAAACACACCTTGAAGTCAACGTGTTTTAGAGTGAAACTATTTTGTGTACATTGTGTTTTTAAAATAAAGATCCTGTAGATCGCTGTGGTATTTCAGTTTTGTTTAGTTTTAATTGACAACATTTGCTCTTAAAACAGATAAGTACCTTTAGAAAACAGGATGGAGCCCAAGCCAGTGGAAAAGCCTGTTACAGAAAAAAAAAAAAAATCTTTTGTGTTATTGTGGTGTGCATGGCTGGCAGAGATTATGTGCATTTTCTCTGTCTATACTGATTACTGTATATAAGGGATGTTATAAATACATGTTTTGGTCATCATCCTATAAATCCCATGATTTCAACTGTAAACATCCGTCCAATGGTGTAGCTTTACAAACCATTCACTGATTTTGTGTAATTTAACAATAGATATGAAATAAAGTTTAAATTACGGACTCGGAGTGATTTCGTGATTTCAAGTGTTGCAGCCGCTAGGTATCATGACACCGCAGAGAATTCTCTTCTCCCAAGGAGTTTCGTTTTGAACTCCTGGCCACCAGGTGTTGAAGTAAGATGATCCGTTCTAATCCACCGAGTTAAAACAGGCTTCGCTTTGGGGGCTTCCTTCCAGGGGCCCACACTGTCTCCTCTTTCGGGTAAGACAAGGTTGTCAAGGAGAGACAGGGTTGCTCTTCTTATAAGGACACTGATCCCATCCCTGAGGGCTCTACTCTCCTGACCTAATTACCTCCCAAAGGCCCTACCTTTAGATGCCATCACATTGGGGTTAAGGTTTCAACATATGGATGTGGGGGGGAACCCGAACATTCAGTCCATTACTCTATGCAAATGAAATGTGTGTGAGTTTTAATTTAGCTGTTATTGAAATGGATATTCGCTTGCCTAAAAGCATGCGGGAAGGAAAAATGGGGCTCTTTATTTCTTCTCTATCCCCTCTGTCCACAGGATAGAGGTTAAAGGTAAGCATTTAAATATTGGCTTTTAAAGTCAAACATTCCATGATCTAGTTCTGTGTGAGGTACCCAGTTTGCCAAACAAACTTATGGTTAGGACTATAGTTGGGGATGATTTGCCTTTGCCCTTGCCCTTTTCCAAAAGGAATTTAGATACTGGTTGCATGGATAAGAGGGAAAGAAAGCCACCAGTCTAGAGGGTTTCATTATTACTTTGCAGACTATTCATACTTAGAAAATGTTGCCCATCAACCATTTATTGAGCAAGAATTGGGTGGCCAATGGTCCTGATTTTATAAGTAACTTGGGAGGAACTGTGAACAGGCTAAGAACGTGAAATAGGAAATAAAAGTTGTTTCCCTTTTCCCCTGAGAAGGGTACACTTGGAGAGCAGGGCACTCACACAGAAGGAGGGAAAACGTAGGAGCCCTAGATCACTATTGGCTTCTTAGGAAATGGACTCTCGAGGTTGCCCAGAGAGGAGCCGTGATGAAGAAAAGACTAGTTGGCCCAGCTCCTAAGGACTTAGGATTCTCAGCAGGAGTTACAACCAAGGAAGAATGGAGCTATCTTTGGGGGCACTCATTCAGTGAGTGGAGGGTCTGAAAAAGCCTAGTCTCCCTACTCCTGAGAAACACAAAAGCAACAGAGTAGTCCGGGGGTGGTGGTGTGGGACCCACAGCTCTCCCACCCTGCCTAAGGAAGACTTCCTTCTCTCTCATCTTCGCTAGGATTCAACTAAGCAAACAAAGTTTTGTACAAATTATAACAAGACACAGGGGATGCCGACTCCAAGGGGAACCCCATGGGATTGTGGAATAAGGCCATCCTAATCTCTCACATGGCAAGAATGAGGCAACCTGACAGTTTCAAACATCAAAACAATTACATCAACACCTGAAAAATTCCAAAGTAGATTTCTAATCCATCTATCAGACCTTCGCATATGTGCAAAGCCCTCAGAACTGCAGGAGAAAACTATCCTGAGAACAAAGTAAATCAACTGTTTCTCGGGGCCAGTGACCCTGTTCTGACCAGCTAGAGCCGGAATCCTAACACTCCGAACCTGGGGCCAAAGGCAGCCCTCCACCTGCTTTCGTAAATCAAATTTTATTGGAACTCAGTCATGCCCGTTTCTTTACATATTTCCTCCGGCTGCTGTCACACGACGGAGGCAGAAATTGTGACACAGATCTTATGACCTCAAGAGCCTGAAATACTTCTTTCCTTGCCCTTGAGAGAAAAAATCATGCAACCTCTGAGCTACAGACCAGTCCAAGCGTCCTAAATAGTGAAGTCCTGGCAGAGTTTATAATGAGCCCAGCGTCGGAGAGAACAGAGGGGTGTGATACGAATGACACACTGCCCAATAATAAAACACCACAAACAGCATTTACTGAATATTTACTACATGAAAGTCACGGCTTTTAGCGTGAGAGCAGCGAAGACCCTGATCTTTTCTCTCAGGATTATGGGAATCTAAAGCAAGGGCTGTGTCAGAGAGCGACATTAAGTGAAAAGCTTAATTAGTTCCTCTCTGTGTGTGTTCCATCTAAAACAATAGAGGTATGTGAAGGAAAAAGTGAAATTACCTACACAGCTCTCCCTCCTTCCAAGTAACTAGTGTAATCATGTGATTTCTTCCAGACCTCCTTGTCTTACTCCCATTCAAATCTCATCTCCTTCTGTCTCCCCACCTGTGTGTGTGTGTGTGTGTGTGTCTCCAACATACACATAATATTGATAACAAAAATGAAACTACGTCATTCCATTATTCAATTTCCCTTTTTGGGGGAAAACTCAGCATCGTATCATGGTTTGCTCCCCACAACTAGTACAGAGTGGATGGTTAACCCTAGGCCCCCAAACTAGCTTCACACTGGCTGGGTCTGTATCCCAGCCCCACCACTTACCAGCTCTATGACCTTGGGGGAAGTCACAAACCTCTCTGTGCCTCAGTTCCCGTCCCCCACCCCGTTAAGTGGAGGAAATAATAGCTCCCCCTTCAGAGGGCCATTGTCGGCATTCAGTGAAGTCATTCTTGTAAAGAACTTGACACAGAATAAGACTTACACAGAATAAGACTTACACAGAATAAGACTTACATGTGCTGGATAGTATTATCGTGATCATGGTCATTGCCATTAGGATAAAGAGCTAGATGTCTGAGAATGCACATGTCTTTAATAGCTCAACACTGATTCTGAGATCAAGAATTAAAAATATTGACAAGAAACTAAGCAAGAAGTGGTGTGATGTCCCATTGTGACTCATTTTTCAAAACTTTCCTGAAACTATTATATATATATCTATACATATAACAATTGTCACATCATGAAATATATAAAGACCTATCCTGAGGTCTGCTTTTGAATTTTAGATGCAGCCACTGACAGAAGTATTCTGAAAGATCTAATCCACAAAATGCCAAGTGAGTCACTGATAACTCTCTCCAGCAACGAAAATGCATTATCTGACGTCCCTGGCTGATTTGAGACCTACTTTATTGCACTTAAGCAAGGATGACTCACTCACCAGCCCCTTCTTCTCCCTCCCACCTATCCCACGCGACATTGCCAGTGCGTGGGCCTGTTTGCATGACACATGAGAGGGCCCCAAAAGTCTAGCTGCCTGTCTCACGGGTCTGGGCTGGCACCTGGAATTCCCACACTCCAAGTTGCTACTCTGGGCGGAAGCAGCCTGTTTAGAAGACTCTATTAAAATGCATATATGCCACCTGGGAGGGAGGAGGGAGAGGAGCGCATTAAAAGTTAGCTCATACTAGTCTATAAGATTAGCAGTCACGAAAGACCCACGCAAGTCTTGCAACTTCAGGTAGCTCGCCTGGCTTAAAAAAAAAAGAAAAACAAAAGAATATTTTGCTTCTCTTCCCATTTGAATTTCTAAATTTTGATCTTGTTGCCTTAAGGGCAGGACAGGGTTCAATAATCCTCATCAATTCTCATTAAGTTTTATAAATTCTATTTTCATTATGCTTGGTGAAATCTTGTGACTTCACTAATTTGGGTAGGATTTAATGATGCTTTAACTGGACCTAAGAAAACTTTAACAGTCTTTGTGACTTGAAAATGCGCTCCTGGATTTCACGTGACTCAAGAGGGGAGCGGTCAAGTCTTCAAAGAGAGGGCTATACCATAACTTGATGGGGCCCAACCAGCCAGCTGGAGCCAACCCTAACCAACCTTTTTGTGGCTTAATTCTAACACAAGAGTGTTGTTGTTTTTTTTTCCCCCAAAGGCCCCAGAAAGGCCTTCTGCCCCTGAAAATAGTTCGAGCAGGATCAAGTACCCATTAAGGTCCTTGGAATTATATGGTAAAGACTCTGTGCATTTGATCAAAGAGGCAGAACAGGTAGAAAAGAAGTTTAAGAAAAGAGCTTCAGCACTGACTAGTCAAAATGAATAGGATGGATCAAGAGTGATCTTGACCTCTAACAGGCATCAGGGGTTTCCCAAGGCTCCCCAGAGCCCACTTGTAGTTGAAAACATACTTTCCCTCAAACCCCCAGGAACTTGGCAGGATGGATCATTGTTTTGATTTCCACCAGTCCCACTCAAGGTCAGGTGTCCATACTGTTCTCTTGTCCTGAGCCTCTTTCTTGACCGCCACACCCATCTTCCTAAAACTGCATCTCAAAATGCCATCCATGGACTTGTAGTCTCACAAGGTGTTTGTGATGTGTTTTCTTAAAGATGCAGATTTCCTGGCCCCAATGCCAAGTTTCTGAATCAGAATCTCAGGGTATAAAGCAAGGGATTCTGCCTTTTGGTGAGATTCGAAGATGATTCAAAGGGGATTCGAACATGGTTAAGTAAATGGGGGAGCTAACTGTACTGCCCTTCTCAGAAAGCACGGGCAACTCTCCACTATCTGCAGATCGAGTCCACGCTCCTTGGCTAAATGCACAAAGCTCTCCATAATCTGACCTCCACTCTTCTGAGCGAGACTCACAAGGCTCATGGTTGAATGCCACCTTACTTGAATTTGAACCTTTGCTTCAGGCTAACGTCCTTTATTTCTTTACTCCTTGTCCCAGGCAAGAGCCTTCCAAAATGAATTTGAATAGGAGTTTTTGAAGTATCATTGACTCTAAAAAAGCTATATATAAAATCGTAACTCGGCCAATTGCCATCTTAATAGAGTTTTAATGAACTCCAATAAGCCTAGGGTCAAAAGCAACCAATTAGAGCAAGCAAGTTGAGCAGGTGAGAGTTTCCACCCTGAATGTGTCTGTACATTACACAGGAAGCCAACCCCAGATAGTCACCAGTTCAAACCAGTGGATCCTCTGTGAGGCATAAAGGCAAATGGGTCATTTGGGTCACGCTGGAAGCTCTACTCTCTCATTCCCTACTTGATTGCCCTACTTTGGGCCACCGTGCCCCACGTTGTGGCCAGGCCAGCCCTAGGCTCTGGAAGTAAGCCCATCCCGAGTCTGGAGGCAATTGTTTAACTAGCTTCAGCTTTGCTGACCCAATGTCCAGTTTCTGGCAACTTGATTCCTGTCTAGAGCCCATTCAGCTGACTAACCTCCACTGAGCACTTCACCGTGAGTTAGGCCCAGTGTAGCAGGAAACCAGGAAGGGAGGTCAGAGAAGGCCATTATCAAGAGAATGATTCCCAGGGCGCCTGGCTGGCTCAGTCAGGGGGAGCATGTGACTCTTGATCTCAGGGTCGTGAGATCGAGCCCCACGTTGGGCATAGAGATTACTTTTAAAAATTTAAGAAAAGAAAATGATTCACAACCGAGTCCTTTTCCCAGGACCGAGAGCCTGCTCTAAGCCCCTGAATGAATGAAACCCCTGGTAGAGCTGCCTGACTCCAGCTGTCTTCAACCTCTCACTGCCTCCTGCTCCCAGAGGCACTGCAGAGGCAGGATCTGACAGCTCAACTTGAGGCTACTTAGCTGGCCCTGCTCTTGGGTGGAAATTTCTGAACTTTTATATACCAGCTCCACTCCACTAAGGGAAAACAGTTCTTATTCAGCCCGGAGACCTCAATGCCCACATCTGCCGATCTCTCCACCAGACCAGGAGTGCAGCTTATTGGCATATTCCGACCAGGTGCGGAGAGTTCAACTCCTAGTGAGGTTTAGGATAATCATGATGAACCACAGCATTTATTAAACACCTACTGCATGCCTACAGCTCTTCTTGGCCCTTCATATAGTAAAATAACAGTAACACCCAAAACAACAACAACGACAGAACTAGTAGCTAATGCTTTCAGAACTGCATTATATCTCAGACGCTGTACTAAGTCATTTATATGCTCAACCATGCTTAATCTTCATGGCTACCCTGTGAGGCAGGAATAATTACTTCCCACATTTTATGAAGGAGTAGGCTGAGGCTCAGGAGAGCTTAATTCACGTGCTCAATACTTAGAGGCAGGAGCCCAAATCAAACCTTGTTGGAACTCCAGGGCTCAATCTCTCTGCTTTATTCATCATTTAAAACCTTTGATTATGGGAAGATCCAAACCTCTACAAAAATAGAGAGCACAGCATCACGACGCCCCATTTCCCTATCACTCAGCTACAGCAGTCATCAACTCCCGATCAATCGGGTTTCATCCATGACCTCACTCACTTGCCCTACAAGTTGTAATAGACTGAAGCCATTCCCAGACATCGCCCATCAAAGAGGCTTCATCTCATTTTTCAAAAAACACAGACAAGTGCGTTTTATTAGTTTCCCGTTATACAGAGAAGCAAACTGAGGTTCAGAGAAGTCGCTTCCTGGCCACACAATTCCCCTAGCCGAAGCTTCCTCCAGACCAGTAGCTGGGGATCAAGGACCTTGTGCTCCTGATACAGACAAGCTAGGAAGCCATTTCTGGCTTCTCTGAAACTTAATTTACCGCTGTTTCTTTTCCTGTTAGCATTACTCATAAAGCAACTGGCTTCCTTTGGGTTCTTCAGACTGCAGTCTGCTCAGCACTTGTCCCTGGACCCACAGACACCCAGTCCACAGCCTGGAACCTTTGCCCCTGCAGAGGCAGCCTGAGATCCCCTCACCCTTCAACTCAGTATTACTAGATCCATAAATATTATTCTAGATTTCACAAATGAAAGCGGCCAAACTTGGCCCTTGGTCTCAGGTCTTTTGACCATGAGCTCTGTGCTTTGATTTCCACAGGCATAATTCCCAATTCCATTCTGGGGCATTAGAAAATATTTTCGATGTCCGACAAAATGGTTTTGGCCTCCTGTCTGCATTGGGCCCTCTCTATTTCATAGACTGCCTTTCTTATCAAAGACAATCACCGTACAGCATCTACACATACACAGCACTAGTATAAATTGAAGAAAATGTGTGGTTTCCATACTCAGTGGGTAAGATGCATCTGGAAGAGCATAACTTCTTTTGAAATCATCTGAAAGCATTTTTTTAAAGATTTTATTTATTTGACAGACAGAGATCACAAGTAGGCAGAGAGGCAGGCAGAGAGCCTGATGCAGGGCTTGATCCCAGGACCCTGGGATCATGACCTGAGCCGAAGGCAGAGGCTTTAACCCACTGAGCCACCCAGGCACCCCTTGAAAGCATTTTTAAAAACTTGTTCCAGCTCTAACACCACCAGGGCAAAACCCATATCACACTTCCACTCCTCGTTCTCCCATTTTACAGGTTTACCTTGAGGCCCAGAGACAGCAAGTACCTTCCCAAAAGTCACACAGGTAATTTTTGGCAGAGCTGAGATTCATCTCAGGTCTGTCTGGGTCTGATGTAGCCAGCAATACCCTAATGTTTTCACAAGAAACTTTGAGAACATCCCCTTTCTTTTTCTATTGTGCTCTGTTCTATTGCCTATTGGCCTTCAACCTAAAGCAGAATCTTTTCTGGGGTTCCTACTATAATAATCAAACTCTCTGGGTTCATGATCCTGGCTTAACCCTTTATTAGCCATGTGACCTAGGGTCAATGACTTCATCTTTCTGAGCCTAGCTCTCCCCATTTCTAAAATTGCAATTATAATGGTACTTAATCCATAGATTTGTGGTAATGATTCAATGAGTTAAAACACGCCAAGCATTTTAGAACAGAGTTCTGGTGCTTTGCGATTTGTTTGGATTAATACAGGTAAACATTTCTTGCACTGAAGCAACTGATTATTACTTTTTAAATTTTTATGAGACATGGGCACCGTTTTTCTTGGTACTGTTTTACATTCTTTCCCTGTCCCATCCACTGTATTTTTTTCCAGCCTTTTAAAATACAGCTATAATTCACATACCACGTAATTTACCTATTTACACAATTTTTTTAAAGTAGGCTCCATGTCCAATGTGGGGCTTGAATTCACAACCCTGAGATCAAGAGTCACATGCTCTACCAACTGAGCCAGCCAGGTGCCCCACATGTTTTTTAATGTAGTTTCAGAGTTGTACAGTTGTTATCACCATCAATTTTATAGCATTTTTATTATTAATTATTTTTTATTAACATATAATGTATTATTTGCCCCAGAGGTACAGGTCTGTGAATCATCAGGCTTACACATTTCACAGCACTCACCATAGCACATACCCTCCCCAATGTCCATCACCCAGCCACTCTCTCCATACCCTCCTCCCCCAGCAACCCTCAGTTTGTTTTGTGAGATTAAGACCATCCACTGTATTCTGGTAAGTTACTCGGTAATTGGACTAACGATCCTAAAAGGAAATATTTCCATCCTTACAGAAACTAGATTTTTTTTTTTTTGCTTTATACTTTCCTTCTACTCTCTCATGGAGTCCAGTGCTGGATTAGACACATACGGGGCACTTCACTGGACATAGTAATATCTGTCTAAAGTTGGCAGATATCCTTTGCTTTAATAGATAAGAACAATGTCTATTTATTCTCAACAATGCTAGGAATCACTATGTAGCAAACACGTGACATACTCTGCTTGCTACTCAGAATTCCTTGTGTGTTACTGGACAGAAAAACCACATATCAGACAAATGCTCCGCATTTTCCGTAACAATCATGATTTCTACAAATCTATTCCATTGTCAGTCCATATGTTCCAGTTTTATATCTGAAAACTATAGCTAGCTTCACTAGTAGTACTACATGTTTGCATGATTTCATGCATTTCATTGTAACTCCTGATGTGTAACCAATGAAAGGTATCTTTGTAAATAAAGTGCACTCAGTGAAGGTCTTCAAGTATCATTCCAAAGCCTTGTGTCTGGCATTCATGACCTTTTATGATCTGGCCCCTGTCGATATGCCTGGGTCATCTTTCAGCACACCCCATGCACCAGCCAGGAGGAGTGATCTGAGTCCTCCCCATGGCTCTCCTTTCACCCCTGGGCATTTGCACATGCTCTCCTCTTTGCCTTAAATGCTTCTGCTGCTTATCCCCCTCACTCTTACCTTCTCTGTTAGCACTGTGTGCTTGCCACACAATAACACATGCCCATAAATGCTCCTCTTAGCCGACTGAAGCTCTGTTCTTCCTTCAGACTCTGACTCAATGTCACCACTTCCAGTAAGTCTTCCCTGGCCCTCTCTTAACTAGATTTAGTTACCTCTCTTCAGTGCTTACCTCAGCCCCTGTGTCCACCCCCAACCCAGTGCTCAGCCCAGAACAGTAAATAGCCCTCCAGGTGATTGCTTACGATCTTGTCTTCTTTGATTTTATACGCATTTCCCAAAACTTGATATAGCGGGGAGGTGTATCTTCGGGAGGTGATGAGTTAGGCTGCCTGAGGTCATTGCCATCTCCCCTTTCTTGGGTTGCCTGTTTACCTCCCCTGGTTTACTGTGAGCTCCAGGAAAGTGAGGATGTGGCCTCTCCCTCTCATCTTCATTTCAGCATCTTGGTTGTCATTTGTTTGGCAAATATTTACCGAGTACCTAACCTACTAACTGTCAGGGTCTGTCTGTGCTCATGGTGGATAGCAGATAGGAATAAAAGAGATAGGAGAGCTGCTTTTGTGGAACTTCGGGTCTACTATTGGAGACTAATATGAATCAGAATATCTTACCAGTCACATGAGAAGGCCAAACTGCGCTGAGTGCCATGAAGGAAATGTATAGAGGAAAGTGATGAACAGGAAGTATTTAGGGTCAACAGCAAGGGTTACTCAGAGAGGTGACATTTCCATGTGAAGGGTCAGAAGTGGCAGGGTGTGGAGAGAGAGGAAGCGCACATGAGTTATTCAATAAATATTTGTTGAATGAATGAGTGACTGATGATATTTAAATGAGTTCTACTGCAAAGGCTTTTGTCACAAAGGGCCACTTGTCATGAAAAGAATCACCCCATGCTCTCTATCTTGGATTTTCCTCTATAGATAGCCCTGGACCTGCAGGGATCTCACATCAGTGTAGCCTTTGGGATTAGAGGACACACGCTTATAACTGGGAGGGCCCTGACTCAGCCCGCTTACCAGGCCCCAATGCACGTGACAGAGTGGACTGGCCCCTGGCCTTGGGCAGCCTCCTAACCTGGCAACCCTTCTTAGAGCACTGTTCCAACAATAAATAGCCTTGTGTGTGACTAGTTAAGATGTTGTTTTATCTGATTTATACACACTTTGAAAAACTCGAAAGCAGTAGACATAACCACGGAGGTGATAAACTAGGATGCTTGTGGTCATTTCTGCACAAAGTTAAATATTGGATCCCTGGTGGGGAAGATACTCTGATAACACTTTGAACCTCTCTTGCAGAGCTTATCACAGATTGTCTTGAATTTTATTTTTAATTGAATTTTATCTCCCTTACTGAACTTTAATATATTCTTTAGGGAAAAGCAGGCTTTAAGACATTCTCTCTCTTCTGTTCTAGACTTGCTCATGATGGACACTCAAGACCTGCATGTTTGGATTAAATTTTTCCTGTGAGGAAATGTATTGGGATTTTCTTCATTGAATTATATTCTTGGAAAAACCTCACTAAAGTCCAAGAACAGTTTGTGGTATCATAGGTTTTCCTTGGTGTGGCCCTTCTGTTTGTGGCTGTATCAGTCAAGGGTTTAATCAGAGAAGCAGACCTATAAGGACATATTATCTATCCACAAGGAGATTTGTTTCAAGGATCTGACATTACACAATTGAGTGCTGGTTGAGCTGTTTCTGGAAGGTAGCTGTCTTTGTGCCTGATGCTGAACCATAAAGTCCACCAAGGGAGCAGCTGGGAAGGGATGAATGTGAAAGGGGTGTGGACAAGAACCCTGTAGACCCCATGAAGATGAACTGAAACCCATATCAGTACCTGTCGCCTTGACCTTGATGTCACCAGTGTCCTGTAGAGGCCAAGACACTTTGTCACAGAGCTAAACATACACATATCTGGTCCAGAACTTGAAGAAGCTGAAGAAGGACACAAGGAACATGAAGCCATTGCAGGCCCAGCCATACCCTCACACCAACGAGGGGAGCCAGGAGATAAGAAACAAGACACATGAACCGCGTCATGGTTTCTGCTTCCTTTCTGCCCTCCGGATCTCCCACGACAATCTCTCATGGACCACTCTAACCGAAACATGTGAGTAAGGGAATACTGGGAAATGTAGGCAAGTGGACTCATTATAAAGCCAACACAGTAGCCTTGATTTCACCCTCAGTCTTTGCATCCTATAGGCTATCAAATGCTCCTGACTCCCTTAGCGCAGAAAACCATAACCTGTCTCTGTCAACCCTGCTGGTGAGTGTCAGAGTTACCTTTTGACTGACTCAGCCCCCGTGGACTTTGATCCAAACATCAGTACTCCTTTAAATATGTCACAATGTCACTTCCCTCAGAGAGATGTCATTTTACTAACCTGACAAAGTCATTTCCTTCTGCAGTGTCTAAGCTGATTTTAATTGATTTCTTGCTGCTGTTTTTAACGAGGCCCTTCCTTGGGTGGTTTCACTGACGAAGCAAAGTGTATCTGGCCGCCTGTACCTTTCAATAGTTCCTCAGGGACTTAGCATTACAGGGAAATTGTTCAAAACTCAAACACAGACTTGCTATTTGGAGTAGGTGATAGCTGTGATTGAAGGAAACAGCAACTTAGGGAAGAATTTCTTCTGGGAGTCCCTTTATCTGACTTCCAGTGTTTCTGATAGGAAACTGGGAGCTAGATGGGGCTTAGAGGAGGTCTTTGCAGGACGTGTGGGCATGCGCTCATATACACAGGCACGCACGCTCGCAAGCACGCACGCCACGCACACACGCAGGCACGCACGCAAAGCACGCAGGTGGAGAGAGAGTGGGGGAGACGCAGAGGGTAAACCCCGCTTGCCTGACCTTTCCTTTCCAATTTGGGGAATGAAAGGAAGAAAACGAGAAGACAGGATGGTGATGGATCTTTTTGCAAGGCCGCAGAGAGGATGTTGGCAGGTTGCCTCCCGGCGGGAACGTGCATTTTACAGGCATGGCCACAAGATGGTGTAGTGACTGCGCATGGTGTGCACTAGGGGCGGGAGCTAGCGGGGAGGAGAGAATCAAGGCCTTACAGACGTCCAGTTTTCTTGTTTTTTCACGTGGGGCCCAAGCATTGGGAAGAGAACAAATGTGGAAGGGAGCCAGGGAATTTGAATGTTTTCCCAAATATTATCCTCTGTGTTTGAGAACGAAGAAACCCTATTTACTGCCATACTTGGCTTTGAAATCTTCGTGATGGGTACCGGGTATGCAGACTGTAAATCTGTCAGCTAATCATGAGCTCTTGGTTTTGCTAGTTCTATAGCAAACTAATACACCGGGGCACAAATTGACACTCTTTATAGAACAGATTCTGTTGCCACTGGACATGTTGATGGACTGTGGGGTCGAATGGGACATAAGAGTTTGTAGCCCCCTAACCGTGGGCTTTTCTCCTGAGGTCTGAATTACGAGATTCATTTAGCAGTCCAAGTTGGCTTAGGAGTCTCAATTCAACTAAGTGTTGTCTTGTCTGTTTATGGCTTAAGGAAGGTAGAGGGGTTCCTAGTGCTGTTAACAGCTTGATTCCTAAGAGTGGCCTGGAGGGCCTAGGGTTTCTAAGTAATTGCAAACTAGCTTTAAGTGCTTTAGAAAAGGGTCAAGTAGGGGCGCCTGGGTGGCTCAGTGGGTTAAGCCTCTCCCTTTGGCTCAGGTCATGATCCCAGGGTCTTGGGATCGAGCCCCGCATTGGGCTCTCTGCTCAGCAGAGAGCCTGCTTCCTCCTCTCTCTGTCTGCCTCTCTGCCTGCTTGTGATCTTTGTCTGTCAAATAAATAAATAAAATCTTTAAAAAGAAAAAGGGTCAGGTAAAGCCTGACTGGATTTTAATGATAGACTGGTCAGAAAGATTAACTGCATGAATATAACAGATTGTAAAATGGGGTACACTTTTTTGGATGAAAAAAATAAAACTTAGGTGTGCCTTGCCAGCTCAGTCCAACTCTTGATTTTGTCTCAGGTCATGATCTCAGGGTCCTGGGATCAAGCCCAGTGTTTAGCTCTATGCTTGACAGGGCGTCTGCTTAGGGGTTTTCCCTCTCTCTCTGCCCCTACTCCTGCTCATGTGCTCTTTTTTTTTCTCTCTCTCTCAAAATAAATAAATCTTTAAAAATATAAAGATAAAAAATAAGACTTAATTTAATTGTGTCATGTTTTTAAAGTAATGGTAATCTTCATTCAAAAACCCCTATTATAAAGTTAGTTTTAAGTTGTTACAAAAGATAAAAGACCAGGGACAGTTTAGAAGAAAACAGCTATACTGTCTATGACAAAGGGTTAATATCCATAATGTACAAAGAGCTCGTGTAAACCAATAAGGAAAAGATAAACCAATAGCTAAATGAATAAGTCTTTGAATAAGCAATTTACAGAAGAAATATAAATGACTAATTAGCATATGAAAAGGGGCTCATTCTCACTGGGTAATGGGCAGTAGTCCCTAGATGATGATAATGGGGAAATGCAAATCCAAACAAAACATAGCTTTTCTTTCTTTCTTTCTTTCTTTCTTTCTTTCTTTCTTTCTTTCTTTTTTTTTTTTTTGGCCTCTGAAATGGGGAGCGGAGGAGATAGCATCTGGGGTCTTTGATGGTGTAGGGAAAGACATACTCTCAGATACTCTAGAGAGAGGAAACTGTGACAGCAATTCTGGATGGCAGTGTGGCAGCTTCTATCAAAACTTATAAAGTGTATCCCAAGAAATTACGCTTTTAGGATATTGCCTTCTCTTCTATAGAAATACTCCATAAGTGTTCAAATTTGTGTCTATAGAGACACCGTCACAGGACTGTTGATGCTAGAAAAGATGGAAAACAATCTAATTATCAGTGAAGGCCATGTTTTAGTAAGCTGGCCTATCAACACTGTGAGGTATAAGAAACTACCTTCCCACTACCAGGAATGAGGCAGAACTCCATGTTCCGCCCTGAGCCAGTCTCTAGTCTGTGTATTTAAGGAGCGTGTGGGCGTGTGTGTGGGGGTGCATGCTCACATGTGTGCAAATATACAGAAACAGACCTGGAGGGATGTACTCCCAACCTGACATACTAATTAGTTCTATCTCTGTGGAAGGGATTGGGGTTGGCGATGTGAAGGAACACTACCAGATTTTGCTTTCTATAGCCCTCTCTGTATTTTTAATAATCAGCAGGTATTAACGTATTATGAAATTTAAAAATAAATTTATTTTAAAAGATATTCCTCGGATTGGAAAAGTTATAATTTGTCTTCTCAAAGCTTCGCAGGTGCCCAAATAATCCTCAGTAACAAATCATAAAGCTAAGACCTACATGAGACGGGAATTAACAATTGCGTGCTCCTAATACCCCTTAATTTTGTTCTTTGCAGGGCCCCCAGAATTCACTTCCCTCACAAGTTTCCCCCGGTTGTCATGAGGCAGGAGCTCTCAAATGGATGATGTGAGGGGCCGGGGGCTTTCTTTCCTTCAGCCTCCTTTGTTGCCTTAACTAATTGAAGAATGTTTCCCTCTTTACCTTTTGTATCCTTTTTTATTTTAGGGCTTTCCAAATCACATTTATACACAATCATGCACTTTTTACTACTTGTCATTAGAGTTTCGTGATCTGGTTAGATTGGGACTTTTGTAAAAGGATTTTTTTTTTTTTTTTTTGTCAAAAGCATTCCAATTTGCTTTTCAGGGCTTTGGGGAATTCTTACTCCAGCCAACTCTACCTCTCACTCTCCCTTCTTCCCAGGGACTGATAATGATGTAATCCATTCCTGGAGCCATAGAATTTCCACCCTCTTCCTTCACAACCACCTGGGGCCTTCTATCGTGGTTTTGGTTTGTTAAAAACATTTACCTTCTTAGACTGCATTTTGTTTAATGTTCTTAATTTCAGAGTATCCTATATGCTCTCGCATCCATCAAGGCTCTATCTACATTCAACTCCTTAACTATTTACCCTCAGAGGAAAAATTGCCGTGATGAATGATATCCATTCGAGTGGATTATTTCACCTTCTTTGCTGAGTGGTTGCCTTAAACACACTCCTAAGGCATATTGAGCTATTTGTGGTCTGGTGTACTTTTTTCCAACAGGCATATAGATTGCTAGTCACATATCACCATCAGATTCTGACCTGCAGTTATATTTGTAAATGACTTTTCAGCCTTTTCCACTAGCTTCCCTGTTCTGTGTATCTATAAATAACTCCTTCTCTAGGAGCCTCCTCATTTATTTGCACTCCCACCTTAACTCTCTATGACCTCCTTTTTGTCTTATCCTCAAATGTAGCATTTGTCAACAAACTAGAGTTTCCTCTTTCTCTGCCCATCTTTCATACACTTTTCTAGATCTGTTTTCTGTGGCTCTTGGAGGTGGAGATGGAAAATAGCTTCCCACCCATCATCTATCATGTAACTTCTTATCTCTGGGTTAAAACTCTTCATTACTATATTTTCCTGTCATTACCAAGCATATTTTGTCTTCTACCCACTGAAGTATTGATGAAAATATTAAGTAGTGTCAGCCTTAGGTCAGCTCCTTGAGAAACCCAATGCGGTGTGCTTCACCTCTCTTGTTCTTATTGAACTATCAAAACTAGTCTGTCGATATCTTCTGCCAGTGCCAATTGTATATGGTCTGAACCATAGTTTTCAAGCTAGTTAATGAGCAGGTCATGGCCAGGAGCAGAATCAAAAGCCTTTCTAAGATCAAAATATATTATGTTGTTTGCTACCCCAAATCCATTAGGTTTGTCATCTGTTACCAACAAAAATGACATCAGGTCAGCAGCATTTTCTTCATAATGTAGCATTGATTGTTAGATGTCATCCTGTGCTGTTCTTACCTTTCTTTTATTACTGAACTATTTTTTTTAAATGTTATCCTGCGAGAAAAATTAGGTTTATTTTATCTTTCATGTCTATGTTGATCCTGTACCATTTTGTAAAAGGTATGTGGCACTTGTCCTTTTGCTGCCCTCCAGGAACTCTGGCTTCCTAGAAGTTCCCCATGTGGTACAGTAGCTCTTCAAGGAATCAAGATGATTCCTTAAATATTTTATTTTTTTAAAAAATATTTTATTTAGGGGCACCTGGGTGGCTCTGTGGGTTGAAGCCTCTGCCTTCAGCTCAGGTCATGATCCCAGGGTCCTGGGATCGAGCCCCGCATCGGGCTCTCTGCTCAGCAGGGAGCCTGCTTCCTCCTCTCTCTCTGCCTGCCTCTCTGCCTACTTGTGATCTCTGTCTGTCAAATAAATAAATAAAATCTTAAAAAATATTTTATTTACTTGAGAGAGAGAGCATGCCCATGAACAGAGGGAGAGGGAGAAGCAGAGTCCCATGCAGGGCTCGATCCCAGGACCCTGGGATCAGGATCTGAGCCCTTAACCGACTGAGCCACCCAGGAGCCCCTCTTTAAACACTTTATGATGAAAGTCCTAGGAGACTGTTTTTATTGTTAGTATCAATTTGGATTACTCACTATTGGTTTTATGCACTTGGAGATTTAGGGAGCCCACGTTGCCTGCTATGATTGTAAGTGTGTATGTATGTGTGCGTGCACACACATGCGCCCACATTAAAGTTTCCTTTTACTTTAGGGTCATGTTTTCAACTACCTTCCCACATGATCAAAGAACCACCCTATTTCCTTTTCCTTTCATACAATATATAATATTTTCCTATACATCTGGTGCTAGCAGGATCTTATTGTTCCTTGCTTTGGCTCTCCCCATTTTATCTTTAAATGTAGCTGTTTCAAATCTTTTGTGGGCAGGAGAAAGGTATTAAGGAATAAATCTACTTCCTAAATGATCACACAGGTAGTTTTGTTACAATCCACTTATGCCAAGGACTGCAGCTGTTAGCTCCTGGAAATAACGCTGAGGAGGGGGAAATGCTTGAGAAAGCCCCTTCTGATCCTACAGTGGGG